>NC_141032.1:51997500-52005000 GCF_052040795.2 Danio rerio | reverse complement strand
GAGAACAAGCAGGAAATCAAATTTAAATGGTCAATAAAGTCCACGTGTACTAGTGTAGTCATGATACTGGCATTCGGTAGCAATCAATACTGAAGGTTTAAAAGCGTCCACTTCCTGCAAACATTTGAGCACTGTTGAGTGTTCTTAAACAGCGCTGATGTACTGTCATGTTCACATGCTCAACAGAGATGACTGTGATTGGCTGTGAAGCTCATCAGTTCACCGCTGTTTACGGTGAGTAACCACACATACAGGGACACGTCGATCAGCTGCTGTCTATAAGCTGACATACGAGAGATCCGCTGATGAATCGCGCTTTAACACGCTCCAGTGTTCAGCGGTGACAACCCTAACATGAGCTGTGAGATTGTAGTTATTGGGCAAATACTACACAAGTGCCGTTTAAGAGATTTTCACAGCTTCTCCTGTTGTTTGACTTGACTTAAACATGTTTACAAACTAACTAAACTCAAATGTTAAATCAATATGAAATCATGTTTACTATTGGCTAAGAACAAAACACTGCCGTCCAATGAGCTGCCTAGTTACCCTAGTGAAGCCTTTACATGTGACTAAGCTGAACACTAGTGTCCTGAAGATTATCCAGTCTGATATTCTGTGCTGTCATCATGACATCAGCTATTAGAGATGAGTTATTAACACTGTTATGATTAGAGCATCAGCTTATTGTCACGCACAGCAGATACTGCGTTCATGTTTCCTCCAGAACAGAGGAACATACATGAAACATGACATGCAGATCTGAACTGTGCAGCACACCGCCAAAAACATGAGAATCCTCTCCATATCCCACTCTGTCCGCTGTTCTGGATTCATTCAGAGTCGACTCACCTTCTGGTTGAGAAGCGAATGAACTGCCCGCTTCCCTGCCGCCGTCCTTCACTGCTTTCCTGCTCTTCTCACTCTTTCTGTGTGCAGGTTTCACTGTGAACACACACACACACACAGCAGAGGGTCAGTGTGTGTGGACGGGCAGATGATGAGCTGATGTGTGTTAAGTGGTTATAAAGCTCAGCTGCGTTCCTCACCAGCCAAGAGCCAAGACGAGAGCAGCTGAACACTTTCATGTGTGTGTGTGAGGGTCACAGCAGGATAAACACACAATCATGTGGAAACACTCCATGCTGGAAACTCTGCCAGCGTTCACATGTGCCACACAACAATCTGAGTCACACACACTCCTGAAAACACCATCAGCGAATCACTGACCCTGCAGTGTGTGTGTGTGTGTGTGTGTGTGCACATCCAGAATAACTTTACAAGCTCAATGAATGTTTCACACACTCCAAACCCAATAAATCCTCCTTCATGATCCTCCGTGCACTAGTAATGTTAAGAGGGTGGATCGCACACACACACACACACACACACACACACACACACACACACACACACACACACACACACACACACACACACACCGGCTCCTCCAGCTTACACTAATGCTAAAATCAGCTGATGTGTGTGTGTGTGTGTGTGTGTGTGTTTCAGTGAGGTTACCTGACTGTGGATCAGCCGTCAGGAGTGTGTTCTGCTCTCCTGCTGCAGGTGTGTGTGTCGTGTGTGTGTGTCCGACCTGCAGACCGCGCTGGTAATGCTCTCGACTGCGCAGCTCCTGCAGGTAATAATCCTGATCCTCAGACGCAGATGCGGAGCTGACCTCCAGCAGGAATCCCATGATGCCGAGCAGCAGCCGCAGAGTCTGGAGAGACCACATCATCTGATCCACAGTTCACACACTCGCCGATCAGAGAGAGGTCTGATGAGATGAGCTCTGACACACACACACACAAACACAGATGGAGATGTCTGCAGGTGTGTTGTTGACGTCTTCTTCACACACACACACACACACACAGAGCTGCAGACGATCTGATCCACAGCTGATTGATGTCTCGCTCTCTAATGTCTCGCTGTGACTCCTCCCACCGGGCGGAGCCTCGCTGACCTCATTACCATCACACAACCAATGGAGAAAGGGAACAGAGATGAATTCATACTGATTGACACACACACACACACACACACACACACACACACAAACACACACACGAGTGATACTCAGACCTGCCCAGGCCTGGATATGATTAGCACATTAGTGACGCTCTGAGTGTGTGTGTGTGAGTGTGTGAGTGTGTGTGAGTGTGTGTGTGTGTCAGAGCTCATCTCATCAGGACTCACTGCAGAAGCCAAACACACACTCTACTCTACTCTACTCTACTCTTCTCTTACGCTGACGTGTGACTACATTATGAACTCATGCTGTTCTACAACCATTAAGCACCACGCTCAGCCGTCTGGCACAACATTTAAGGCTCAGGTCAGCCAGGATGAACACTCCGTCATCGTTTACTGGCCCTTTATCCAAACCTCACGAGTGTCTTTCACCTGTTGAACACTGAGGAAGATATTCTGAAGAATGCTGGAAACCGGTCACCATTGACTTCAGTGTTTGTTTTTCCTGCTATGGAAGTCAATGGTGACCGGTTTCCAGCATTCTTCAGAATATCTTCATCAGTGTTCAACAGGTGAAAGACACTCGTGAAGGTTTGGATAAAGGGCGAGTAAACGATGACGGAGTGTTCATCCTCATATGAACATCAAGCTCATTAAACTCATTTGCATAAAATATTCATTAATTTTCCTTCAGATTAGTCCCTTTATTAATCAGGGGTTGCCACAGCAGAATGAACCACCAACTATTATAAAATGTGTTTTACACACAGCGGATGCCCTTCTAGCCGCAACCCAGGGCTGGGAAACACCCATACACACTCATTCACACACACTCATACACTACGGCCAGTGTAGTTGATCAGTTCCCCTATAGCGCATGTGTTTGGACTGTGGGGGAAACCGGAGCACCCGGAGGAAACCCACACCAACACGGGGAGAACATGCAAACTCCACACAGAAACACCAACTGACCCAGCCGAGACTCAAACCTTCTATGGGGAGATCAGCTTCACATGATGGAATACACAAACAAATGAAATAAAAGCTTCAGCCTATTAAAATCAATTTCCTGATCACATCTGTGCTGAACGCATCAAAGGGTTAAAAGTGTGTTACTTTGACTTTAATTATTCAGCGATTCCTCCACGAAGCACAGCTTGAGAACCACTGCTGTAGAGCTTTATAACTTTAGTCTGACCGCTGTGTTTCTCAGAGGAGCTGAGCTGTGAGAGTGTGTGCATGTACAGTGTGTGTGTGTGTGTGTGTTATTGTGTGAGAAAGTGTGTGTGTGTGTGTTTAGCGTCTGATGTGCTGCAGTGGAGCTGCAGTGATGCTGATGTGTTCAGACATGATTTACCGCTGCGTCTCATTATGAGTTCTCCTTCCTCACACTAACAGAGCAGTTCAGCGCTGCTCGCAGACGCACAGATATTAGAGTCAGTGTGTGTGTGTGTGTGTGTGTTCCTCCTCACACCAGCTCTCCTCAGTCCAAATGAAAGTGTGTTTTCACTGGATTGATCAGGTAAACACGAGACGCCGCCGCCATCACACATTCTCCAGATCAAACCCTGAAGCTGGAGGAAACTGCCGGCGCGAAAACATCTTTCTGCGATACACTATAGACACACACACACACACACACACACACACTACACTCTCGAGATCAGCTGTTCAGCATTCACACTTAACCCAATCAGAACCAAACAGTTCCAAAGTCTTCCAATAACTAATTACTGCACTTGTGCTACCATAGCAACTGCAGAATCCCCACAACAGATCAATTACTGCACTTGTGTTACCATAGCAACTGTAGAATCACCACAACAGATCAATTACTATAGTTGTTGTGTTACCATAGCAACTGTAGAATCTCCACAACAGATCAATAACTACACACTGCAGTAGGGTTTAACCACAGTACACACTGTAAATTACTGTAGCAGTTCTTCATGTGTGAATGCGGGTGTCATTAACACATTTCATTGGTGTGTGTTATGTGAGTGACAGGTTGACTCCGCCCTCACACCAGAAAGCTGAGGGTATCATTCACAGCAATAATGCCAACATGACCATGAAAACACATGAGCTCTTCTTCAGTACACACACACTCACCTCATGGCCACTGTTCTGCAGCTGCTGTCAGTCACACACACACACACACACACACACACACACACTCATCATTCCGGACATGGCAAGAACATTGTTAGATGTGAGTTATTGATCTGAAGAGCATCTGCTGATTGAGATTAACATGAAGCAGATGATGGATCCGCCTGAAGCTCCAGCTCATGCTGATGTTAGACAGACGGGTCTGCAGGAGCGCACACACACACACACACACACACACACACGCACGCACAGCAAAAACACTCAGGCTGCACATCTGCTCACTGTACATCAGTCTTCATGCAGTTCTGGAAGAAACACACACCTCACTCTGCTAGCATGCTCAGCTGTAGAGATCAGATCAGCCGAGACTCAAACCAGAGACCTTCTTGCTGTGAGGTGATCGTGCTGCCCACTGCGCCACCGTGATGCTCTATTCATAACCTGCAGAAGATGAAAATAGTTACAGTAAAAACAAGATGCAGATAAAAATGAGAAATGCTGATCACGCTAGATTCAGGAGTTCCCCTCAGCTGATGATTGATTAAAGCTAATATGAATATAGTGTAATGCACTGGCAGATCAGTTTACCTGCTGTATGTGGACACAGTATGAGCTTACGTCTATTTCCTCTGCTGCCACATCAACATTCACATCTGAGTTTAATTAACATTTTAATTATGGATTAAGCCTTTGATTGATTTATTCAGTGTGATGGATGTCTTTAATCAGTCATTTGAGTTGATCTGAGTTATACTTTATTCAGGAAATTTGTCTCGGACTCAATACACACACAGAATAAACAAATCAATCAATAACTGAACTGTGAGCGTGTGTGTGTGTGTGTTTATCTATTGTGTGTGTGTGTGTGTGTTTATCTATTGTGTGTGTGTGTTATAATCTATTGTGTGTGTGTGTGTGTGTGTGTGTGTGTTTATCTATTGTGTGTGTGTGTGTTATTATCTATTGTGTGTGTGTGTGTGTTATTATCTACTGTGTGTGTGTGTGTGTTTATCTATTGTGTGTGTGTGTGTGTGTGTGTTTATCTATTGTGTGTGTGTGTGTAATTATCTATTGTGTGTGTGTGTGTGTTATTGTCTACTGTGTGTGTGTGTGTGTGTTTATCTATTGTGTGTGTGTGTGTGTGTTTATCTATTGTTTGTGTGTGTGTGTGTGTGTGTGTGTGTTATTATATATTGTGTGTGTGTGTGTGTTTATCTATTGTGTGTGTGTGTGTGTGTGTGTGTGTGTGTGTTTATCTATTGTGTGCGTGTGTGTGTGTTATTATCTATTGTGTGTGTGTGTGTGTGTTTATCTATTGTTTGTGTGTGTGTGTGTGTGTGTGTGTGTGTATTATATATTGTGTGTGTGTGTGTTTATCTATTGTGTGTGTGTGTGTGTGTGTGTGTGTGTGTTTATCTATTGTGTGTGTGTGTGTGTGTGTTATTATCTATTGTGTGTGTGTGTGTTTATCTATTGTGTGTGTGGTTTTATCTATTGTGTGTGTGTGTGTTTATCTATTGTTTATGTGTGTGTGTGTGTGTGTGTGTGTTTATCTATTGTGTGTGTGGTTTTATCTATTGTGTGTGTGTGTGTGTTATTATCTATTGTGTGTGTGTGTGTGTGTGTTTATCTATTGTGTGTGTGTGTGTGTGTGTGTGTGTGTGTGTGTGTGTGTGTGTGTGTGTGTGTGTGTGTGTGTGTGTGTGGTTTTATCTATTGTGTGTGTGTGTGTGTGGTTTTAGGCACTGCACAGCAGATGTTTGCGTCTTGATTTGAGTAGATGTTTGGATAAGACACAGGACAGCGGGTAAGGAAGTGTGTTTCTGCCGTGCGGCGTGTGTGTTTATGGAACTGACCTCAGTCGTCTGTTTCCATGACAACAAAATAATAACACACAGCCCTGGGAACGCTCACTGCAAGTCCATCGATGCCGGAACATTCCCCAAACCCTAGCAGAGCAGTCTGTGAATGTTATTTTACGGTTGTAAAAGATGCAAACCTAAAAAACATCGTGAAAGGTTACTGTAGGTTCCCGGAGTACCGTACAACCAAACGGGAACCAGAATCTAGCGTTAGGGGAACCACTGGAGGCCGTAAATCAGCTCAGACCGTGCTGAGTTTGCTGGATGTTCCTGAAAACCCCAAACACACGTTTCTACAATAACAGAACGTCTCCGTCAGGCCAGAAGCATAAAACACAGAGCGAGCACATTACCCAGAGGCCTCAGTGTGTGTGATGCGGAGCTTCCTGAGCCGCTGATGCGGCATCACACACATCAGACTGCACAGCACATTTACGAGTCTTCAGAAACACACAGCAATGATGACAGATGCAGGAGTTCAAACACACACACACACACACAGGTGAGCCCAGGACACACACATTTACAGTGCTTTTATTCTGAGCTTTTCACCTGTACTGCTGGTTAAAGTATAGTTCGCTCCTCAGCACACACACACACACACACACACACATCTCTCCAGTCTGTATACACTTTAAGTCTTCTTCCCTCAGTGAATGACCAGCGTGTGTATGTTAATACTGCATCTGTATTGAACAGCTCTTTTCATTATTATTCCACAGCTGCTTCACAGACGCTGCACATTATTAGATCATCGGTAATGAAGGTAATGAAATGTTGTGTGTATGGTGAGTTGATCTGCACAATCAAGGTGATATCTGTGTATAAAACATACTTAAAATGATTTGATTATTAAACTTTCACATTGAAAAATGATCCATGGAAATAAATGCAAATCACACATAAGAGATACAAGCTCACATTCGGCTTTCATATATACGGTAATAATGTTTCATATATGTGTAACGAGAGTGAAGTATAAAGGTCACATATGCACTCTATGTCAGGGTTCTGCCACTCTGGTCTTGTAAATTCCTGTTTTGGTGGCAGACACTAGCTCTGCCTTGTCCTGTTTCTGTCATTGTGTGTCTTTGTGTGCGCGCACGGCGTCGTGGGTGTGTGCAGGGTGTGTGCGCGGCCGCATCAAGCTCTGCGTGCCTCGGACGCGTGCGCTCTTGTACTCGTGTTAGTGTTCGTCTGTCTGTAGCGGGGTGTTTCATTCCCAGCGTCTCAGTCCAGTTGGTTTCGGTTTCGGTCGGCGCTGGGATGAAGCACGCACGCTGCGTGTGTGAGTGCACGGTGAGTGCTTTCATTCATCGTGTACTCGTGTCTTGCGTTCGGTCTTCTGTTGGTGTTGTTTAGCATGTGGTGTATGTTTACATGCACGGTGTGCTTGTGTTGTCATGAACACACAGTTAATGAGTTCTCATTGGCTGCGTGTTCTAGTCTCGTTTTACGTGAGCGCATGGCTTGTGTTGTCTTTGTGTCATGCGCTCTCCCGTCTATTGTCTCCTTGTTAACTCATTATTAGTTAATTATGTTCATCTGT
>NC_141032.1:51982500-51992500 GCF_052040795.2 Danio rerio | reverse complement strand
AGAGAGAGAGAGAGAGAGAGAGAGAGAGAGAGAGAGAGAGAGAGAGAGAGAGAGAGAGAGAGAGAGAGAGAGAGGGATAAGTTAGATAAGGGATGAGATCTCTGCATCTCACACTCATAATGCCTGATTTACTCTTCTGTGCTGCTCTGACACACTCCAGGAACACTAGCAGGCTTTCTATGTCCCTCTGTGTTGAGAACTGTGTGTGTGTGTGTGTGCGCGTTGTACTCACGTGTGTATTCAGCCGGTGCAGCTCTCTGACCTCTGGAACCCGTCTGTGTGTGAAGTTGACTTTAGTGACGATGCGCCGCACCACATCTCTGAGGGTGTCTTCACTCAGGTCCTGTGGAGCAGCGTCATAGCCCAGAAACACTGCGGTGGTGAAAAGGGCAGACCTCCACTCCACACACAGAATGAAGGAGACGCTGATGAAGAGCAGGAGGAGGAAGAGGAGGAACCAGCAGCGGCAGCATGGAGACCTGCAGCGTCCACCAGGGGGAGCCTTCAACAACACAGAACACACTAATGACACGCTCTGTGTGTGTGTGTGTGTGTGTGTGTGTGTGTGTGTGTGTGTAAGTGTACAGTATGTGTTCAGTGTGTGTTTGCTTGTGTATGTGTGTGAATGTGTTTATGAATGAGTTTCTGCATGTGTGCAAAGAGTATGTGTTTGTGTGTGTGTGTATATATATATGCATGTGTGTGTGCATACATGTATGTTAATATATGTATATGTGTGTGTATGGTTGTTTTTGCGCACTATCACGTCAGCAAGGGCAGGGCCGGATTCACCAATGGGTCTTAAAAAAGGCAATTTCAGAGTGTTTTTTTAGGCTAATTGCAGATAGCGCAGCTGATTGGAATAAGCTATATTCAGGGTTTCCGCCCATCAATGCCTGATTGACAGAGACAGCATGAGTAAAGAGCGCAGCACACTACAGCGTGAGTGGCGTATCTCGCCAGGCGCACAGCAACATCTTTTGATGCGTTCGATCATCAACGCAATCTTCAAATCCTCCATCTGCTGAACTCGAGCTGCTTTTTCTCTCCTCATTACATATCAGATTGGAAATATATTTACTTTTAATAGGAAAAAAAACATTTAAAAAATGATGCAAATGTGACAAATGTGAAAAATCCAGACCTCCATGGGTTAATGCATTTGATTTCCATTGATCATTTGTGTGTGATTTAATTGTCAGTGCAATCAGCTATGTAAAGAACAAAGAGTTTAATGAGAATATTTCATTGAGTCTGTAAGGTCCAGCACGATAGTCTAATGACGGTGTCTACTGGTGGATGAAGGTTCAGCATGTTCAGTCTTTCCAGTGCACAATGTTGACTTACTTTAAACTTCACTCATATCTGACTCACATTTCAGCATGAGGTGGTTTAGAATATGAATATATTTATCCTCGTATTATCTGACTCCATTCATAAAACATTGACAAGATTATTTAGTTCCTTTAACATTACTTTAGATTATGATTGAATATTCTCTTTGGTTCATTATTGTATGTTATTCTCCTTCATTCGGATTCCCATAACATCCTGAGTCTTGTACTGGCCGAGTATACAATCTCTTAAGCACAAGCGTGTCAGTCTTGGTCACTAAACAGTGGCGATTGACCGCTATCCTAAACAGGCAGAACTCTGCTTACTCAGATTAGGATATTTTTATGCTGTCGCCATAGATCTGCTACCTTTAAAATCAAACAGAGCCATTTAGTCATAAAATGATCATTACTATAGGATTAAGCAGACCAGTCGTACTCCGTCTACAGTGTTTTAGTCCGTTACTAACCTGTACAGGGGCTTGTGGTGTTATGGACTTAGCATAATCTACTAGAGATAATAACACAAACTCTGTGTGAATAATTCAAAACATAATTTAATAGCCAGGTAAATGTGTATTATGCCAATTCATTCCGTCAATTTATAAACATCAAATTATCACAGATAAATCCAAGATTAAAAGATGCAGACCTGACTTCAAAATGTACACAGCGTGGAGCATGAAGATCCACACTATGGGCTGATCTGGACAACAGAATCGCGCAGAACATTGTAGAAACCTTCCCTTAAGTAGAAAATCCAAGAATCCCCTCCAGGAAAGGGGTGTTGAACAACAAAAGGCATTTGCATTTAGTGTAAGAGTTTCTGCCTGTGGGAAAGGCACAGCGTTCACAGGGGTTCAGCAGATAGCTGAAGTTATATATCTGTTGTTTTGATTATGTCTATTTCTGAGGGAATGAGACCATTGTACCAATCGCACTGAGACATTTCAAATGACATCAGACATGACAGAGAAAGTCACTTGGGTTGATTTAGAACATTCAGACTTAGAAATGACCGTATGAGTATAGTATGTAGAGAGGGTGGGTGAACAGGGATGCTTCAAATGTAAATGAGGAATGGAGGGGAGCTGGCTTCCTCACATTCCCACCTGGTGGGTTGTGGAGCCGATTGTCTCTGTGTTTTCAGCTCATGTTTGAATTATCAAAGAAATCAAAATGTTTGTGGTATCTCTTACATGCATCATTGCATCAGCTGCTCAGGATCATGATCTGCGTAATATTTGAGAAGAGGAACAGTGTAATATTTCCCAAATCCACAACAGAATCAACCCGACGGAGCAAAAACACTCCCGATACACACACCTGTTACAGGCACAGTAAATATGCCAGCTTTACAGGAGCAGTTATAGAGACACTTCACCCAAAACACTGTCAGTATTTCCACATTCCAAAGCTTAATCTTCAGCTGAACACACATCAACATCTTCTAAAGCAGGTTCATCAACCTGTCCTGGAAAGCTGCATTCCTGCACAATTCAGACACATTATTTACAATATTATTAAATTACCCATTAAATTGTATTTCATTAAAGTCTTCTCCTACCCCAACCCTACACCAACCCTATAATGTAAAAATATTGATTATTGTTGTGCAGTGCCAAAAATAGGCCGCTATATTGACCCGAGTATCCGCAGCTGTATCCCTTCGAGGATCTCTGTTGAACAGAATGCTGGAAACCAGTAGCCATTGACCTCCATAGTATTTATTTTTCCTACTATGGATCACAATGGCTGCTTTTTACGGAACCCCGGAAGGGACATAGTGGAGGAGAAAAAAATTGGCTGGGTGAAAACAAATAATGGGTGAAAGAAAAAAATGGGTGGAAGGAAAATATATATTTCTCAGTTTTTGCGTTCTCTCGCAAAACTGTTTCTCCAAAAACAACTCCTGTTCACTTCACTCATGTAAACCCTCCCGTTTTTGCCGAAATTCTCCCGTATTTTACCATTCTACCCCACTTTCTTTACATTAAATCTGTGCGTCGATCGTCGCCTTTCACTTTGCAACCTCTGAACCAGTGAATGCATGTATAAGCGCTGACTGACAGACGCGCTCCATACAATAAACTGATCCCAGATCAGCTTCTGTACGCGCCATTTAAAGGGACACTTCTGTTATCAAACAAGTGAGCAGCAATGAATCTCATGTTTTGTTTAGTTTGATCACAGAGGTGTCTCTGTAAGAATACACAGATCTATAATGAAAGCAGTCCATTACTTTAGAAACTGTTTGTGCTCATTTAAGAGAAAATAAGCTGTTTAAAATAAAACATGCAGGACGGAGATGTTTACATATTATTCAGTGTATTTGTCTGTTTAAACATACACCCGCTCCTCTGTGCTCCTCTGTAAATGGCGCGTACAGAAGCTGATCTGGGATCAGTTTATTGTATGGAGCGCGTCTGTCAGTCAGCGCTTATACATGCATTCACTTGTTCAGAGGTAGCATATGAAAGGCGACGATCGACGCACAGTAATGTGAAGAAAGTGGGGTAGAATGGTAAAATACGGGAGAATTTCGGCAAAACGGGAGGGTTTACAAGAGTGAAGTGAACAGGAACTGTTTGTGGAGAAACAGTTTTGCGAGAGAACGCAAAAAATTAGAAATATATATTTTCCTCCCACCCATTTTTTTCTTTCACCCATTATTTTTATTAACCCAGCCAATTTTTTTTCTCCTCCACTACGTCCCTTCCGGGGTTCCGTAGCTTTTTCCCAACCTTCTTCAGAATAACGTTATCTTCTTTTTCATCAACAAATAATGAAATTCAGAGAGGTCTGGAGCAGCTCGCGGGAGAGAAAATGATGAGTAAATCTACATTTTTGGGTGGACTGTCCCATTAAGTAATATTATATAAAGGCTGGTGTTAATTGTAATGTTAAACAGATCTTCAGAACTCATTGTCCACTAAAGCTTCTCCTGAACTGTGTTGACAGCACCCACTCCTGCTCTCCTGGCAGCGGAAGGATCTGTCAGAACACAAACACGGAGGACGGCGGCGGACAGAAGCAGCTCATGACTGAGGTAAAGTTGGGTTTATATTCGCATATTCGTTCACTTTTAAAGAGTAACAACCATTTTAATCTTAATTTACGAGCTTTTCTTCGTCATTTGTGCTCGAACTCGTCGAATCTCTGACCCTCGAATCCTCATCTGCTGAATGTGAGGATGCACTTCTGATTCTGACACTAATACGCTCATCAATTTCACTGAAGTGAAAGGCTGTCATAAATCAAATTACAAGTGATTTATCATGCTTCAGATATTCTCCTGTTTCACATCATCTCACACACAGCTCTTCTGTTAGTCAATTAATCACTTTAATCATCGATTAATCAGTAAAATTGCTCACCGTCAGAATCCTGTCAGACTCCATTCAGCGGGAAACAATCATTTGTGCGCGTTCACGTGCAGGGGCGCGAGGGGAGGGGCCAGACTTCACCTGTCAATCACAGCAACTTCATCCTATAGTCATAGTTTACATTTACATACTGGTACGAGCGCGAACAGAGCGTCGCTAACATTCTATAACTACTCATCACAACAAAATATTTCTGTATCAATTTACGGCAAAATATGTTTTATTGACCTACAAATCAAACATGTAAAAATATTTTTATTATTACGAATTTGATTAAATATCACAAAAACGACAAAACACCAAACAGCGAAGAACTTCTGAAATACACTGAAACAGTATTGTGTGTGTGTGTGTGTGTGTGTGTGTGTGTGTGTGTGCTGCAATATTTTGAACTGTCAGTTTTATTGTGTAGAAATAATAATATAATGAACATGAGAGTAATATAATAAATATAATATATTTATACTTATTTATAAGAATAATATAATAAACTGGAAGAAAAACTGATGGACAACAGAGAAGTATTTGTCAAACAATTACTAAGATAACATTTTATTATTCATAAAAAAATATATATATATATAATTTTTCTGCTGTTTAACCATTGATTAATCTGTTTATATTGATGATCATTTAGCAATAGAGCTGACACAGCAGAATTCCAGCATTCAGTATATATTGAGTTAATTATCCGTCTCTACAGTCACTGAACATCAGTCTCCACATCTGCACTTGACTATCACCTGCTGACCTCTGAACCCTAGCTGACCTTCTGCACAAGGACCTGCTGACTGAAGCGCTGTGTGTGTGTCTGTGTTCAGGTATGTGTGTGCGCCTCCGCTCCTCCTGCAGGTGTGTGTGTGTGTCTGTGTTCAGGTATGTGTGTGCGCCTCCGCTCCTCCTGCAGGTGTGTGTGTGTGTCTGTGTTCAGGTATGTGTGTGCGCCTCCGCTCCTCCTGCAGGTGTGTGTGTGTGTCTGTGTTCAGGTATGTGTGTGCGCCTCCGCTCCTCCTGCAGGTGTGTGTGTGTGTCTGTGTTCAGGTATGTGTGTGCGCCTCCGCTCCTCCTGCAGGTGTGTGTGTGTGTGTTTGTGTCAGGTGTGTGTGCGCCTCCGCTCCTCCTGCAGGTGTGTGTGGGTGTGTGTGTGTCAGGTGTGTGTGCGCCTCCTCTCCTCCTGCAGGTGTGTGTGTGTGTGTTTGTGTCAGGTGTGTGTGCGCCTCCGCTCCTCCTGCAGGTGTGTGTGTGTGTGTGTCTGTGTTCAGGTATGTGTGTGCGCCTCCGCTCCTCCTGCAGGTGTGTGTGTTTCAGGTGTGTGTGTGCCTCCGCTCCTCCTGCAGGTGTGTGTCCAGCTCTCTCAGCTGCTTCAGGAAGCCCCAGTTAGGGCAGATGTGTCTGCGGTGAGCGAGCTGCTCTACAGCCTGCAGGAGACTCATCCTCTGCTGGAGCATCAGGAACGCCAGGAAGAGTGTGGCGGAGCGGCTGCGGCCCATCACACAGTGCAGGAGCAGCTTATCTACACACACACACAGACAGGGAGAGAGAGACATCACACACACACACACACACACACATATGCATTATACACACGCACACACACAAGCAGATATACACACATATAAATATTTATATACACACACACACACACACACACACACACACACATATGCATTATACACACGCACACACACAAGCAGATATACACACATATACATATTTATATACACACTCACACACACACACACATATGTGCCAGCGTAAACTATCATAACACACACTTGTTTTAATTATTTTTCATATGTAATATTTCCACACTGCTGTTTAACAGAGGAAGAAAACAGTCAAATGTTAGTTTAATATTAGTGTAGTGTTAGTGTAATTCTGTGTGGTGTTTGTGTAGTGTTAGATTAATGTTTGTTTAGTGTTAGTGTAGTGTTAATTTAGTGTTATTCTGTGTTATGTTTATGTAATGTTAGTATAGTGTTAGTTAAACGTTAGTTTAGTGTTAGTTTAGTGTTTCAGTGTTAGTTTAACATTAGTTTAGTGTTATCAAAGTGTTAGTCTATTGTTATTTAAGTGTTAGTGTAGTATAAGTTAAGTGTTATTCTGTGTAGTGTTAGTGTGGTGTTAGTTTAACGTTAGTTTAGTGTAGTGTTAGTGTAGTGTTATTCTGTGTAGTGTAAGTTTTGTGTAAGTGTAGTGTTAGTAGTGTTATTTTGTGTAGTGTGATTCAAGTGTTGGTTTAGTGTTAGTGTAGTGTTATTCTGTGTAGTGTAAGTTTTGTGTAAGTGTAGTGTTAGTGTAGTGTTAGTAGTGTTATTTTGTGTAGTGTGATTCAAGTGTTGGTTTAGTGTTAGTGTAGTGTAAGTTTTGTGTTATTCTGTGTAGTGTTTGCTCACTGTGCGGGTCACTGAGGGTCTGCTGGATGTACTCTGCTGCGCTGTAAAAGTATTGGCTGATGTTGAAAGTGGGCGTGTCCTCCGCTGTGACGCCATAGTAATGAATCTGCATATCTTTATAATATTCAGCGCCGGTGTCCACACTGTTCCACTCGCCCTCCGCCGCGTTCAGGATGTGTGTGATGCCCAGGGTCTGCAGCTTATATCGATCTCTCGCCGTCTCTCTACACACACACACACACACACACACTACAACTAATAAGGGTCACCATAAAGGAGCACTCTCTTTTTAAATATGCAAATTTTACAGCTCTCCTGAATTTATTCAGCCCGCATTTAGCTTAGCTTAGCATAGATCATTGAATCAGATTAGACCATTAGCATCTCACTAAAAATGACTTGATAATTTCTCTATGTAAAGCTGGACTCTTCTGTAGTTCCATCACATACTGAGACTGACAGAAAATGTAAAATAGCTGTTTTTCTATGCTGATACTGCTGGAACTATACTTTCATTGCCGTACCACGACCGCAACAGCGCAGTGACATTACAGCACTCTAGACGTGGACTATTTTCATGCGCTGTTTAATATAATTGCATTGCTTCTACATGATGTGATGTGAGAACTGAAGAATCGAGCTTTAAACATGGTTATCTACATTCTTTTTCTTTTTTTGAGTGAGATGCTAATGGTCTAATCCGATTCAATGATCTATGCTAAGCTAGGCTAACAGTGATCCCGCCAGATCAGCGGAATGGATTAAAAACAGTAGAACTGAGCTGTTTACTCTAGGAGAGCTGTACAATGGGAATATTTCCAAAAAGCAGAAGTGTTCATCTAAGACCTGTTCAAAACCACTACTCCATTGAAGAGCAGCTCATTGTAGAGGGCGTTCCTGGCTTGTGGTTTACAGCCTCGGCACGTTTAGTAGATGCAGTTGGCTGTTGACTAATTAGTATGTGTTGTTATTATAGTGCAGACACTCACTCGTTCCCTATGTAGACACCAGGCCAGACCTCGTTGACGTGAGTGTATGCGACGCCGCCGTGTGAGAAGTGTTTCTGCAGCTCATAGCAGCTGGGCGTCTTGTAGTCCTGCTCGTCTTCAGCCTGTGCAGAGCTCATCTTCAGGAGTATCCCCCCACACACAGCTCTGAAACCATCCGCAGCACCCTCAGAAACCCCACTTCAGTCTCTTTTACAGGTGGTGTGGTGTTGTGTGTTTGCTCGGCTGGGTGCAGAGCTGCAGATCGCTGTCCGCTGTTGTTTGGTGTTGGGTTCTGGGTTATTTTTAGAGATGTATGATCAGTGGAGTTGCTCTTCAGTGCAGGGATATCTGCATTACACTCAACTGAATCTGGTGTTCATCTACGAAAACTACAGCAGCTCTGAAACAACACTGTTTTGCAAACCGCTTTGGCAGGGCCAGACAGAATCTGCAAACTTTTTTTTTCATGATTGTACTTTTGAAGTTTTATTAAAGGTTTACAATAGAGATCCACTTGTTTGGAAAAGTAAATCTCTAATAAAATATAGATACAAGTAATGCAGAGAATATTACTTCAACTGAATTGTAAATAAATCATGAATTCACATATTAGTTAGTATGACTAGTATATATTAATCTGACTGAAATAATAGACTAAATCAATATATTTAATCACATCTACATAAGTAAATAAACAGATGAAGTGATGGGCTAAGACATCTGCGCGTGTGGATTATGTGTGAATCTAGTGTATAATAATTAATGAAGTATGAATCAGTGCTGCAGTTCACTGATTGACCATCGCTCATGAGCAGAGGTGATCAGTTCCACATGGAGCTCCTTTATTTATTCTTTTGTTATTATTAATTAATTCTTTTATTTAAATCAGTGTGGGTGTGGATGTGTCTCTCTCTGCATGAGGCTGGCGTCCAGCACTCGCAGCTGCTGCAGGAATCCAGCGTTGGGTAAAATATTCCTGTGTGCAGAAACGGCAGCGATGGCGTCTGCGATGCTGAGATGTTCATAGATCATCAGATACGCTAGAACTAATGTGGAGGATCGACTCACTCCTCTCGCACAGTGAACCAGGAGCGTCCCTCCATCTGAAACACACACACACACGCAGCAGGCAGGGTTCACAACTCTTTACACTGGGAAATGAAATGAGTCCGACTTGTGTTAGTACTTGCGTGGTTCAACTTCCCCTTTAATAACCTCAGAAATGTCTAGACGATGTCATTAAATAATCACAAAAGCATTGAGAAAATTGTTGTGATGATTCTACAGTCGCTATGGTAACACGACAACTACAGTAATTGATCTGTTGTGGTGATTCTACAGTTGCTATGGTAACACGACAACTACAGTAATTGATCTGTTGTGGTGATTCTACAGTTGCTATGGTAACACGACAACTATAGTAATTGATCTGTAGTGGTGATTCTACAGTTGCTATGGTAACACGACAACTACAGTAATTGATCTGTTGTAATGATTCTGCAGTCGCTATGGTAACACAACAACTACAGTTGTACAACAATAGTGTTCTGTATATTGCCACACACCGTGCGCAGCTTATAGTAGTGAGAAACTAAAGTGTCTTGGTGGTGTGTAGCGGTCTGCTCTGATGTCTCACCCTGCAGAGCGTGATGGATGTAATCCGCGGCTGGCTGTAGGAAGGGTGTGATGCTGAAGTGTCTGCTGTCCGCCGCCTCTATACCGAGGTACTCTGTGTGTGTGTCCCAGTAGAACTCTGCGCCGGTGTGTATGTGCTGAGGCCCGTCTGCAGCGTTCAGGATGTGTGTGATGCCCAGACGCCGCAGCAGGGTCTTGTCTCTCGCTGTCGCACTGACAGAAATAATCAGTCATTCATTCATTTTCTTTAGTCCCTTATT
>NC_141032.1:51975000-51977500 GCF_052040795.2 Danio rerio | reverse complement strand
GGTGCCGCGCCGCACACACAGCAGCTTCTCCAGCTCCCGTACTGAAGGGGTTTTATTCCTGCGGAACGCCATCATCCTCTGAGGAGCACACTCACTGTAGCGTCAACTGACCCTCATAATGCACAGCTCTCAGTCAGAACTACAGAAGCTCAGAGATATCCTTCAAGACACTAGTGTTCAGCTTACAGCGACATGTAAAGGCTTCACTAGGGTAATTAGGGTAAAGTTAGGGTAATTAGGCAAGTCATTGTATAACAGTGGTTTGTTCTGGAGACAATCCAACACTAATATTGCTGAAGGGGCCAATAATATTGAGCTTAACATGACTTTAACACTATTAAACACTGCTTTTATTCTAGCCCAAATAAAACTAATAGGTGGAACACCTATTTTTATGATATAAAGTGTATTTTTAAATATATTTATGAACATATATTTCTCACTGTTTAAGCTGTGTACAGTATTTACAGCAAGTACGAGTAACCCAAAATGTGTGAAATCACTCTTTACATTACTTTAAAAATAATATACCTTCAGTAATGATCTACTCTGCACTGCTCACACCAACACAGCTCACTGTAGTGTAATAATCAATAATAAACACCCGCAGATCAATAATAAAACACTTACATTTGGACTGTTGATGAATCTTCTGCGGTTGATATGGAGCTCGGATGCTTCACTCAGCAGTTCGGTGTAGTTTCCTGACTTCTGTTATATTTGACGCTCACTGCTGTATGTTTTGGCCAACGGAAATATGAACTAAACGTAAACAGCAGCAGCATTAGTGTTTTGCGTCTCCTAGCAACAGCCAGATGTTTTGTTTATTCATGAATTCGCGCATTTTTGTTTGGAGTCCGGTGAATCAGGGATTCAATGAATCGTTCATGAAGAGAGTCGTTTGCTTCATTCCTGGACAGCGAGTTGAATCATGAATCAATCACTCAATCATGACTTTCATCGCCCCCTACTGGCAGTGTAGTTTCTCATCTAGAATATAATTTAACATGCAAAAAATTAATTACAATAAAATATAAATATCTCCATATTGTTAATTTAATAATATATTATTTAATAAAAATGTTTATTATTATTTTTATTATAATTATTTCCCTGTACTGGGTTGCAGCTGAAAGGGCATCCGCTGTGTAAAATGCTGGAATAGTTTTGTGGTTCATTCCGCTGTGGCGACCCCTGATGAATAAATGGACTGAGCTGGAGGAAAATGAATGAATGAGTGAATTGTTATTCTTAATATTACTGGAGCACGGATTATTAGTGTAAATGTTTGCCTACAGAAATGTAAATAATAATATACATGCATTCATTCAGTTTCTTTTTGGTTTAGACCCTTTATTAATCACAGCGGAATGAACCGCCAACTTATCCAGCATATATTTTACACAGCAGATGCCCTTCCAGCTGCAACCCAGTACTGGGAAACATTAATATTATAATTATTAATTAATTACCTTATTAATACTGTAAAAATAATGATTATTATTATTCATACTATGATTATTATTTTAGTTTATTATTAGGGCAGATTATTAGTGTAAATGTTTAATTGAAGAAATGTTAATAATATTAAGAAGAAGAATAGGCGGTTCATTCCGCTGGGGTGACTCCTGATGAATCTGGGACTAAGCCGAAGGAAAAACAAATTAATTACTGATTTATAATCAAATAATGGTAGCATGGGTAAATAGTGGGCAGCATGTTCGCCTGACAGCAAGAAGGTCTCTGGTTTGAGTCTCGGCTGGGTCAGTGTGTGTTTCTGTGTGGAGTTTGCATGTTCTCCCCGTGTTGGTGTGGGTTTCCTCCGGGTGCTCCGGTTTCCCCCACAGTCCAAACACATGCGCTATAGGGGAACTGATCAACTACACTGGCCGTAGTGTATGAGTGTGTGTGTGTGTGAATGAGAGTGTATGGGTGTTTCCCAGTGATGGGTTGCAGTTGGAAAGGCATCCCCTGCGTAAAACATATGCTGGATAAGTTGGCGGTTCGTTCCACTGTGGTGCACCCTTATTAATAAAGGGACTGAGCCTAAAAGTAAATGAATGAATGAATAATAATCAATAATGATTGAGTATATTATTATTAATATGATGGTTTAATATTGGTAGTGTGCACGTTTGCCTGCAGAGGTGTAAACCCAGTTGGCTAAAGCTGACTTCATCATCATCATCTGCTCATCCATCAGTGTGGAATAAATATTAACTAATTAAGAACATTTTAACAGATGGTTAAAGACGTGATCCTCTGTACATGAGCTGATGTGAATCCATCACTTGATGAACATGTTGTGGATTATTGATTTTCATAATTAAATCACTCATAGATGCGTCAGTCGAGCATGCGTCTGCAGAAATGCATCATGCACATCAGACATTCCTCCATATCCTCATTCAGCCGATGCTCATGTGCGGACACTGAAGAAAAGGCAGATTTCTGTCAGACTCACAGTCGCATCTTCTGACTGCAGCCGCTGCTGGACTGA
>NC_141032.1:51957500-51965000 GCF_052040795.2 Danio rerio | reverse complement strand
GTGGGCAGCACGATCACCTCACAGCAAGAAGGTCTCTGGTTTCTGTCCCGGCTGGCTCAGTTGGTGTTTCTGTGTGGAGTTTGCATGTTCTCCCCGTGTTGGTGTGGGTTTCCTCCGGGTGCTCCGGTTTCCCTCACAGTCCAAACACATGCGCTATAGGGGAACTGATCAACTACAATGGCCGTAGTGTGTGTTTGTGTGTGTGTGTGTGTGTGTGTGTGTGTGTGTGTGTGTGTGTGTGTGTGTGTGTGTGTGTGTGTATGGGTGTTTCCCAGAAGTGCTTCTGTTGAGTTAGACATATGCTGGAATAGTTGGCGATTTATTCAAACCGTCAAAGCACACACATTTATCTCTTAAAGCACTACTCTGATAATTATTCAGATTATTGATAATAGCATGATGATCTGTTCATGTGGAGGGTTGTTTTACTTCCTCTCTGTGTTAGGGGGCATCACTGAAGCCAGAAATGTTGAGCGGCTGGTGTTCCTGGCTAAGAACTTGAACGTCTAGTTTGATCAGAGTTCAGATGAAGAGAGTTGGTTATTGTGAAGAGTACACATTATTACTCTGTTCTTGTGTTATTACACTGCTTATTTTTGCTTTGTGCACTGATAAGTAAGATCTGTAGGTTTTTTGCAAGATAAAGATGTTGAGAATGCATAATACTCTCCCATGTCTCTTTCTGATAAGAATACCATTTACTTATTATATTATAAAGATATTAACTTTATTCACATACTAAAGGCACAGGACTGGCTACTCCTCACAGTATGTACCAAAAAAAGCGTATTATACGGCTATGCTATACCGTCACCGTTTAAGAGATGAAAAACACTGTGATATTAATTTTAGGTCATATCAACCGCCCCTACTCTGTGTTTTATATACTTCACACCCATGAAACAGCTCTGAGCACATCTCTGATGGCCCTTTTTGTCGAGTATAAATGTAATTGAAGCTGTTTTTCACAAACGACACAATTCAGGAGCAAAATAGGCTATTCTGAAAGAAAAGGGTTCATAATCAGCAGTAATTCTCCTTTATGTGTGTTATTGTAGACCTGTACTCATTAAAGCAGCTCTCTGGCACCGCTGGATGCACCTATATAGCGAATAGCATGATTTCTCTGCGCGTTCCGCGTCTGGTGTGAACACAGCATAATGTTTACACTTGGTGGGCTGAACCAGCATTAAAGGCACAGTTCACACAAACAGCTACAAGGTGCTCAGAGCTGTAAAATCACAAATCCTGCAAGCTCTAATCAATACTCTGATGAGTGTTTGAGCTGAAACTCTACAGACACATTCTGGAGACACATTAGACTGATGTTAAATCTGGAAAAGGGGTAAACTAGGTGCTCTTTAAATCCCAGCACAGTCACAGTTTTAGTTGGTTTATATTAATCCGTCTTCTTTAGGTCGTGTTGTTTCTTTGTTTGGGTTTGGAATTTATTTGTTTTTTCAATAGTGATGTGGTTATGGCAGAAATATATTATATTGCAAAAAAAATGTGCAGCATTAAAGAAAAAATAAAACAGGCTCTTCACCTTAAATTAATTGTAAATTAATGATTTGTTTTGAATCGTGAATCGGGTGAATCGTACATCCATATTAATTATCCATAATTAAATATAAATAATTACATTCTATAATATTTTTGTATGTGTAATAGCAACACGTTTGCATGATGAGCTGTTTCTCTGTCTGCATGTAGTGCTGTGTGTCTGTATAAAATGCTTTCATTCATTTATCAAAAATGCAGCATTAGCTTATTATTAATTATTATTATTATCGGTTAATATTATTCCAGCCATGTAAAAGCAGCTGACATTTGTTTGTAGATCCTCGAAGGTGATTTTCTGAGATTTGAATACTGTTTTTGCTGTTTATTTGTTTAACATTTGCAAAGATGCAGATGTGTTCAGGTGTGTCTTCAGGTGTGTGTCTTTGCCAGTAACGTGCAGGTTTTCATGATTTGGTTAATTTATTCAATATGCAGCATTATTGTTCATAACAATAACAAATGATAATAATTATTAAAAACATTATTGGTATTTATCCAGAGCATACAGAATCCTCCATACAATGCAGAAGAATTGACACGGTGTTCTATTAATATTACTTATATTCATATTTATTTATAATTATTTTTTCATTACTAGTAAAGTCATGGAGGACGAGATCAGTACAGAAAGAGACTGACGCACTGGGGGAAAGTGTGTGTGTGTGTGTGTGTGTGTGTGTGTGTGTGTGTGTGTGTGTGTGTGTGTGTGTGTGTGTGTGTGTGTGTGTGTGTGTGTGTGTGTGTGTGTGTGTGTGTGTGTGTGTGTGTGTGTGTGTGTGTGTGTGTGTGTGTGTGTGTGTGTGTGTGTGTGTGTGTGTGTGTGTGTGTGTGTGTGTGTGTGTGTGTGTCTGTCTGTGTGTGTGTGTGTGTGTGTGTGTGTGTGTGTGTTAGCAGCATCTGTTGCTTCACAGTGTCCAGAGGGACGAGAGTGTTTCTGAATCCAGATCAGCAACAGGACAAGATGTTTCTCAAACCCTTCTCAGCTTCTGTCTCTCCGTGTTCTCCTGTGCTTGTCAGATTTTTGGGCATTTGGGGTTTTTCTTCTTCTGCATTTGAGATTGAGTGCGAGTGAGATGTTCCTCAGCAGTAGGCATGGGATGATAGCCGTTTTCAAGGTATACCACGGTTTGGAAAAGGTTTTAAATCGGCAAGATTGTCTGCTATACCGTTCCTGAGGTATGTGTAAGAGTGTTTATTTACTTGTTTTTCAGCTTCAGTATCGGCAGCAGAAAAATATCCAAAATATGCTGCTGTGGGTCTTAAATACATTTACACAGGTCATCATATTCATTTATTATCCATGTAAAGCTAAAGCCAATCAGTACAACCAACACATCCATCTGAGAAACCTTTAACAAAATGACATTATATTTAACAATACGGTTTGATTGTCTTTCTTTCTATAAGATTTGTTTCAAAGTTCTCCATGTTTTCATGCTTTTATGCATAAAATGGTGCAGTAATGTAGTAAAGCTTTTAAAACGGAGTCATTCTGATGGTCTGTAATTTAATATTGTGTATGCTGCATTGCATTTGTGAGAAATATTCTGTTTTGGTTTGATTTTCAGAAGACTTTTAGATTAGTATTTTATTGTGAGTGTCGATTAAATAAATGACACCAAATAAAGCATTTTACAATAATCTAGAGGTTAAAGGTGTAGTTACCCTCAAAATAAATATCAACCTTGATTTAGACCTCAGAATTCTGAAAATATTACATCTTAAAAACTATACCTGATGTTGTGCATACATGTTGTTATTTTAGCTTTTAAAACTCGCCTTTTTAAACAAAGCTTGTGCTAATAAAATATGTATGCAGATAACTAGAGTTTGTTTGTTTTGACATTATTTAAAACATGTGGTTGAGAAATATTCATTCATTCATTTTCTTGTCGGCTTAGTCCCTTTATTAATCTGGGGTCGCCACAGCGGAATGAACCGCCAACTTATCCAGCAAGTTTTACACAGCGGATGCCCTTCCAGCCGCAACCTATCTCTGGGAAACGGTTGAGAAAAAAACTAATTTGAATTTTAATCGGGCAAGTGAAAAAATCCAATGGTTATTCCAAAATATTATTAGCTTTTTGCCCTGTGATGGTCTGAAATGACGATCAGATTCTGCTCACTCGGGCTGATCTTTAATGAAGGATGTTTTACAGGCCAGAACATAGGGATTAGGAGAGTCATTTACTCGTCAGTTGTTGATTTTCACACGACTCTTCTGATTGGGGAAAAGGTGAAGGGAGAGGAATACAGGAGTACAGTTTTATTTTTGGGTGAACTAACCCTTTAACTTGATGCGGTTTTAGCTGATGTAAGGCATTTGTATGTAAATGAGCTCTTGAATATTTGATGATATGTAAATGAGCTCTCTTTTGAATATGCGCTGATATGTAAATGAGGCTGGGTTTCAGTCGTTTGTCTTGTCTCTGGTGTCAGTAAATGATCTTGAGGAAGAGTAAGGATAATTTTGCGCTGATGTATTACTGAAATGCTTTGAAATTCAAATGTTTAGATGTCACTATCAGTCTGTGAGTCTCAAGGATATCTGTAATCTAGTGTCTCCAAAACAGAGACAATATAAACATCTAGAGTTTGCAGGATTGTTTGATTTTGCCTCCTCATACTTCAGTTTCTCGTCTAACCTTCTGACCAATCAAATGCTCTTGAGTATCTGACATGCCCCGCCCATTCTTTTTTAAAGGGAGGAACTACTATATGCCACGCCCTCTCTTCTTGTTCAGTTGAGATTAGATTAGCTGAATAATAAAAGTTCAGTGTATAGAAATTTAATCTCATTTGAGCAAAAGACTACAGAAAAATACCTGAATCAAAGCAAAACACTGACTGTGATGCAACACTCGGGATCATTAATATTCGTGCAGCATTTGATTGGCCACAAGGTGTCTTAGTGAGATTACAGCAATGCTACACACTTCCTGAGTTTAACAGCTGATTGTGTTCATATTTAGTTTCCTTCATTTGAGATTACAGCAAATCTCCTGTAATTATTACTCTGTGTGTGTGTGTGTGTGTGTGTGTACGTGTTTTTGTGACCTATCAGGACACAGATCTGTATAATGACATGGTTATGACACAGGTGTTACTAAAAGCAGGTGAAATATGAGGACATTGGTGACGTCCTCACTTCTTAAAATGCTTATGAATCCCACCGGATGAGTTTAATCAGAGAGTAAAGCTGCACACAGTCTGCTGTGATGGTTGGGTTTAGGGATGGGGTGAGGGCAATACAATATACGGTTTGGACTATAAAATGAATGGAAACCTATGTAATGTCCCCACTTTTCACAAAAACAAACGTGTGTGTGTGTGTGTTTAGGTTTGTCCCGCTGTGTGCTGTCTGCAGTGCTGTTGGTGATGCGGGAGCGGGATCTGCAGCTTCAGCCCAGCGTGCGGCACTGGAGCCCGAAGCATGTGGGCCGCTGGCTGCGCGAGGAGGGCTTCTGCGAGTACGTGGACCTGCTGTGTAATAAGCACCGTCTGGACGGACGCAGTCTGCTGGCGCTGAGCGAATATGACCTGCGCTCGCCGCCGCTGGAGCTCAAGGTGCTGGGAGACATCAAACGGCTGATGCTGTCACTTCGAAAACTGCAGAAGAAGAACAGCGACGTGCTGGAGGAGCTGGGGCTGGACACACACACTGCACAGGGCGGAGCAGGTCAGCACACACACACACACACACACACACAGACAAACAAAGTGATGCAGTGTGTGTATGCTTACTAAAAAGGTCTCTAATCTAGTGTTGAGCGGGGAGAGTGTGTCAGACATTATCAGGAGGCTATTCTAGACTTCAGGAGCCATACATGAGAAGACTCGACCTCCTTTAGTGGACTCTGCTATTCAGAAGGCCTGAGTTTACAGATCTTGAAGAGCGGGTGGGGTTGTAGTGAGACAGAAGCTGGTCAGATAAGCAGGAGCTGGGTTATTTACAGCTTTACAGGGAAGCAGCAATAATTGATGATCAATACAGAACTGAACAGCAGGAGAACACTGGGAGACGTGGACATATCTGCTGGAGCTGCAGCTTCACTGACTGAAGGTTATTAATAGAGGATGCTGGACCACCAGCCAAGAGCATTACAGTCATCTAATATAGAGCTCATAACATCATAACCTGGCTTCTTCCCAGAGTGAGAGCATTCTTCATAACTTATTTGAAGATATTGCTCAGATGAAAGAAGGCAGATTTTATGACCTGGGAGATCCGATGTTCTGGAGGTAGGTTGCTCTCTAATGAAGTGTTTCCACTGAGCGGTACGGTACGGCACACAGGGTGTCTGTGTGGTCTTAAAAAGTCTTAAATATCAAAAACTACACTTTAGGCTTTAAAAAGTGTTAAACTCACTGAAATATTGTGTTGTGGGTCTTAAATCATTTTAAACGGGTCTTAATTCCCATATGTCCAAGTAAAGCTACCCAATCTGGCCAACACTCAATAACAAATCCATCTCAAAACTAGGGCTGTGCAATTAATCGAAAATCCGGTTTCCATTTTGGCTTCTAACGATTATGAAAACTATTAATGGAGATAAAGGATTATTGCATCATATACCGCCCTCTTCCGCTTGTACACGTGTTGCGCTGCAGAGCTCAGTTTCACTGCGCATCGTTCACTGATGTACATTACAATCATTCATGTTTTCAAAAGCGCGAATGAGTCCGCGGCGTACACGCGCAGCATGCGGTCTCATTCACACACCTCAGAGACGAGCAGAGCACACACACATCTAAAGTCATCTTAATGTGAGCGCTTTAATGGGCAAAAGTGTGTCAGAGCGCGGTGTTCAGTGATTATTCATATTAATCCTCATTTGTGTATTAAACAAACGAGTTGAGAATCAAAAGACACGTGAAGGAGAAACCATTAAAGCGCAGCGCGCAATAATCCTGCTGCTTTTATCATTGATCAAACAACAACAGGAGAAAGTCCCTCACTGCTCCTGACGACTGCTGCAGCTGCAGTGTGTTTCTGACAGTGAAGATGCTCACGTTTGTTTCATTTCTTTATTCTATTGTATTTATTTCCCTGTCCTGGAGGAAAATAACTGCATACAGCTGAAGTCAGAATTATTAGCCCTCTTGAATTATTAGCAACTCTTTTCCCCACAATTTCTGTTTACTGGAAAGATTATTTCTTCAACCCATTTTCCAAACATAACAGTGATAATAACTCATCTCTAATAACTGACTTCTTTTCTCTTCACCATGATGACAGCACATAATATTAGACTAGATATTCTTCAAAATACAATCATTCAGATTAGAGTGCGATTCAAAGGTTAGGGTAATTAGGCAAGTCATTGTATATCAGTAGTTTCTTCTGCAGACAATCAAAAATATATATAACTTATGGGGGCTAATAATATTGACCTTTACATTTCAAAACATTTAAACCTGCTTTTATTCTAGCCAAAATAAAACAAATCAGACTTTCTCCAGCAGAACAAATATTAGAGGAAACTCTGTGAACAACTCCTGAATCTGTTCAACATCATTTGGGGAATATTTATAAAAAGTCATCATAAATTCACAGGAGGCCGAATCATTTTGACTTTAACTGTAATCGTTTTGAATAATCGCGATTATAATTATGAGCAAAATAATCATGATTATGATTTCCCCCATAATCCAGCAGCCCTACTCAAAACATCTTATTTTTCCTGTCTGAGATTTTTACTGCACAGAGAGACGATTCTCAACTGCTTTTCACAACAAATTCTCTAAATTAAATTAAATTAAATTAAAAACTGAAGCAACACATCCCTTTACACGATCTTCCAGAACTACAAAAACTATTTACTGAAGTAGCCAGGCAAATAGAAGAAATCCTAGCCCTGTATAAGTCTAAAATTTCATTTATAATGATCTTAGAGGGGTCTTAAAAAGCCTTACATTTGATTTGAACACACCTGC
>NC_141032.1:51945000-51952500 GCF_052040795.2 Danio rerio | reverse complement strand
CTTTAAGAGGCTCTGCAGTGTAGGTGTTGGTAACAGTAGATAGTTGACGTTGTAAATCTCTCATGTGATCAGTCTGAGTGTGAATACTGAGATGATGTCCTGCTGCAGCGCTCTCGGACGGCTGTGTGTGCAGCTGAAGGCTGTGTTCAGTGTCGTGTAGGTCTTAATGCCATGTGCTCTTGCTGTTTTTATACATGTTGGCAGTGTTAGTGTGTGTGTATGAGTGACGAGATCAGTATACTGTGTTGGAGAGCTGTTGAGTTCATCTCACAAAACATGGACTGATCATATTTACCCTGCTATACAGAGCAATAATGATGATAATAGTGATATAAGCTGGCCACTTTATTAGGAACACCTGCTTATTAATGTCTACTCAGCCAATCACATGGCAGCAGCTCACTGCATGTCGGCATGTAGACATGGTCAAGAGGATCTGCTGCAGTTCAGAGTGAGCATCAGAATGGGGAAGAAAGGGGATTTAAGAGACTTTGAACGTGGCATGGTTGTTGCTGCCAGACGGGCTGCTCAGAGTATTTCAGAAACTGCTGATCTACTGGGATTTTCACACACAACCATCTCTAGGCTTTACAGAGAATGAGGAAATATCCAGTGAGCGGCAGTTCTGTGGGCGCAAATGCCTTGTTGATGAGGCCAGAGGTCAGAGGAGAATGGCCAGACTGGTTCAGACTCACTTGAAACAGTTGGGTTAATAATAACTCAACAGGTAACCCAATGATTGGTTGTTTTAACATTTGAGTTTAACCATACAATTTGGGTTACAAAATAACTCATTTGTTGGGTAATTTAATCTAATCTGAAAGTTGAATCTAATCTAAACAAATATTTACCAAATAGTGGCTTAACCACTGATATCTCAAATATGTGAATCATTTCCTTAAAAAACTGTAGAAATGAACACGGAGGTAGAGAAAGCGCTTTAACAGTATATAGATCAGCTGTGACGCGCGCGTTTGTATCATCAGATTAAGAGTGATAGTGAACGGATATAAAAACATGACTCGGAGAGGTCATTTGATGAAAACAACGGTGTTAAAATAAACGTTATACCGCAAAAACAACACAACGCATGCATATTAATACAGCTGTTCTGTCAGTTAAACCAGCTGACTGTTGAAATTCAACATTTTTAACCCAACTGGTTGAGTTATTAATAAATAACCCAATAAACATTCAAAATAACCCAACAAAGCACCAAATATCTTTAAGTTAAATAAATAACTCAACCTTTTTTAGATATTACAATTCACACAGACTCACCAAAACTGGACAATAGAAGATTGGAGAAACGTTGCTGCTCTGATGAGTCTCCATTTCTGCTGACACATTCAGATGCTCGGCTCAACAACATGAAAGCATGGATCATCCTGCCTTGTATCAGCGGTTCAGGCTGGTGGTGGTGGTGTAATGGTGTGGGGGAGATTTTCTTTGGGTCCATTAGTACCAATTGAGCATCAACGCCACAGCCTACCTGAGTATTGCTGCTGACCATGTCCATCCCTTTATGAGCACAGTGTCTCCATCTTCTGATGGCTACTTCCAGCAGGATAACGCAGCATGTCATAAAGCTCAATCATCTCAGACTGGTGAACATGACGATGAGTTCACTGTACTCAAATGGCCTCCACAGTCACCAGAGCTCAACCCAATAGAGCAGCTTTGGGATGTGGTGGAACGGGAGATTGGCATCATGGATGTGCAGCCGACAAATCTGCAGAAACTGTGTGATGCTATCATGACAATATGGAGCAAAATCTCTGAGGAATATTTCCAGTAGCTTGTTGAATCTATAAAGGATTAAGGCAGATCTGAAGGCAGAAGAGGGTCTTACCCGGTACTAGTGAGGTGTACCTAATAAAGTGGCCGGTGAGTGTATAATGTGTGCGAGAGAGAGAGAGCTGTGGGGAAAACAGCTAAAAATTCTTCATTTATTTATTAGGTATATATAATGCATTGTTATGTATATTAAATGTTTTATTTATTTGGTTTGCTAATATCTGTTTATTTTGTAAAGGTCTAATGACATTTCAGATCTCAATGAAAAATATTGTTGTCATTTGGAAGTGTTAGAAGATTTATAAGTAGTTGTAAAGTAGGTGATGGTTTTTATTTTTGTAACCAAATATTCAGTTAAACTTCTGAATTATTAGTATTGTGTTGTCTAAAAATGAGTAATAGTATGACACTTTTTAGATATTTCAAGCACAAAAATAACAAATGAAGCAGCAAAATCCTAATATTTGGGTGGAAGAGTAGTTCACAGAATTTAAACTCAAACACAAAAATCAAGAGTTGTTTAAGATCTTTTAATACTCTCTCTCTCTCTCTCTCTCTCTCTCTCTCTCTCTCTCTCTCTCTCTCGCTCTCTCTCTCGCTCTCTCTCTCTCTCTCTCTCACATTCACATTTCACATTTAGGTGCTTTATTGGCATGACAAATAGCTGTACATTCGTATTGCCAAAGCAGTGCAGCGTCGCTGCGTACATACAAGACAGTGCAAAAAGGGCAGTAGTGCAAACAAATATAAACATAAAATATAATATAGAAATAAAGAAAAGAAATGTAAAAAAAAAAAATAAAAATAGATTAATAAAAATAACAATATATCAGTAAAACTAAAAAATATTAATAAAAATAAAAATAGATTAATGGTAAATAGATTAATGGTAATTAATCTCTCTCTCTCTCTGTCTCTCTCTCTCTCTCTCTCTCTCTCTCTCTCTCTCTCTGAGCTGTGTATTATTGTTGTTGTTGTTGTTGTTGTTGTTAGTGATGGTCAGAGGATATTCTGATCAGATTAATATGAGTGCAGTAATGCGGTGTTCATCATCTTCATTCTGCATTATTTGGATGTCAGCAGCAGAAGTGTGCAGTGATGCTGTCATGTTTCCTCTATATGATGGTCTGTGTTTTGTGAGATTCACACTCGTGTTGTCGTCTTCACTGTGGGCTTTCTCCATGATTATCAGTGTGCTGAAGAGCCAATAACGCCAAACTCTGGAGTGAGTCTGGATATTCAGCCTCCCCATCATCATTCCAGCTGCCAATGCTCTGTGTGTGTGTGTGTGTGTGTGTGTGTGTGTGTGTGTGTGTGTGTGTGTGTGTAGATGAACACTGCTGTCAGATTCGCTATTATTTAATGAGGTTTATGATAAAGAGCAGAAGACTGGTCATGTGTCGTGTCTTCATGCATGTGTCATGGTGTTTTATCCTGATGTGAGCAGGTTTTCTCTTTCAGCTCTTTTAATTGTGTGTATCCTCCAGCTCATGGAGTCAGTGATGGAGATGATGAGTACAGTTCTTATGTTTCCCTCTTGTACAGAACTCAATAATGAATCCCTGCTGAACCACAGACACATGTTCAGGGCTTTGGAGGAGACGGTTTGATCTTTGGCCAAATAAACGCTCCAGTTTCTCACTGCTTTATGATGTGGACTCTCACTGCTGCTGAGATGGAGTTTCTGTCCATTACATCAGTTTAGTTGATCTGTGTTCCTTCAGCGCCTCTCCAGAGTGTGTGTCAGCAGATGAGCACAGGAGTTCTGGAGAACTGAAGCGGAGTCAGTCCAGTGTTCAGAGCTGAAGCTCAGTTCAGTTCAGTTCAGTTCAGTGTGCTTTCATCTTCACTGCTGAGAGTCCAAACACTGAAGAGCAGATCCATCCATGAGCAGAAACACAAGACCCAAACCAAGCAGAACAGTGGAGGAACAAACTTCACCAACTGACCAAAGTGAAGGAGAGAAACCTGGAGAGGAACCAGGCTCAGTTGGGCTCCACCATTCCTCTGGCCAAACTTGCCTTGCGGAGCTGCAGTCTGGACGTCCAGTGAGTAGGCTGGTGTTCAGGCTGGCCCTTCAGGATTAATGCGGAGACTCGTCTGTCACTGGGGTCTTACAGGAATCAGTCTCGCACTCTCCACTCCTCCATGACCACCACAGCAGCAGCTCAGGATACGGCCTGGTCCAGGATTATGGAGACCTCTGGAGGTCCTCTATGGTTGGCATCATCTCTTCACAGGTCAACTGAACTAATAACTGATCTAAAATAACGCTTAAATGTGATGTGGAGCAGAGTTGACAGAAACACAGTTGACTGTACCGGTGACAGGGCTGAGAATAACAGAGCTGACCATATCCAGATAACACCATCCAGAGGTGGCCTATTCCAGCATCCCGTGCTTCAGCCCCAGATTAACTCAGACCAGACTGATGTTTATTTAACTCTGTGATCACACAATAAGATGAACACTAGACATAATTATATGACTGTATTCGGTGCTCAGAATAGGAGCAGTAGAGTGAAGCCTCTGCTAATGCATCCATGTGCAGGACGTCTTTCAAAGCAAAATGTCCCTGAATAAGTCACACAGACAAACATTCATTATAGACACAGTCTGGCTTTTATTTAGAAATCATTCATTCATGTGTGTGGACTATGGGGGAAACCCACGCCAACACGGGGAGAACATGCAAACTCCACACAGAAACACACACTGACCCAGCCGAGACTCAAACCAGAGACCTGAGTGCTGTTGAAGCGATCGTGCTGCCCACTGCGCCACCGCGCCGCCTGTAATTATTAAAACTGTTGTAATAATCAGTCGTCAGTTTTGAGAGCTGCAGGTCATACGCTCCTGATGTAAGATATTCATTTATTTGGGAATCTTCCACAATTGTTTTATGACTTTATTCTTGTTATTATGAATCTTATTTGACAATAAAATTGTGTTTCGATTATTAAGGCTGTCACAACTTGGTGGCTCAGTGGTCAGCACTGTGGCCTCACAGCAGGAAGGTCTCTAGTTTGAATCTCGGCTGGGTCAGTTGGTGTTTCTGTGTGGAGTTTGCATGTTCTCCCCGTGTTGGTGTGGGTTTCCTGGCTCCACACAGTTCAAACACATGCGCTATAGGGGAACTGATCAACTACACCGATGATGAATTGTAAATTGTGAATGAGTGCGTGGGTGTTTCTCAGTGCTGGGTTGCAGCTGGACGGGCATCTGCTGTGTAAAACATAAAACATGCACTGGAATAGTTGGTGGTTCATTCTGCTGTGGTCACCCCTGATGAATATAGGGATTAAGCTGAAGGAAGATGAATGATTGTGTCACAAAATCAGCATATTTTGAAATAATAACTAATATTTGTGTAAATAACGACACATTAAACAGCTAAATGATGATTGTGTTTGATTATTAGCCTATTAATGACTTTAACAATATTAAAAGCTGCATTAGTTGAGTGAATTTAACTTTAATGTTCAATAGTGTATGAATGCAGACTGTCGGCCAGCGGGCACCAACCCTGCTCCTGGAGATCACATCCAACCTTGATCAAACACACCTGAACTAATTAATTCAGGCCTGAAGCAGCACTCGATCATTACAGACAGGTGTGTTTGGTCAGGGCTGAAATCTTCTGGAGGGAATGGGATGATCTCCAGGAACAGGGTTGGTGACCCCCATACATATTTACTATATATTCGCTCAGGCATATCCGGGCTGGCTCAGGGGTCTTGCAGCGGCTCCAGTGTTGTGTTTGTCAGCTTTAGCATCAGAGCTAAGCGGATTCTCCGTCAGTCGCTGGTAAACCGCGGCGCATAATCCCCGGTCAGTGCCGCTACCGCCGGTAACCGCTGCTCTGCTGCTGCTGCTGGTGAACTGTACAGAGGTCATCTCAGTATATTAGCATGACGGTTGTTGTTGTTGTTCGTTAATAAAGATTGGTCCTGCATTACTGTAGGGGTTGTCGGAAAAAGACTTCAGTTATTATTATTCGCGGCAGCAGCAGTGATGATGATGATGATGATGATGATTAATATTTCATTATAATGCCATCAATTATTAAACTTTATAATGTATTAATGTGATTAGAGTACAGTAATATATGTACAGAATGTCATATCAGTATAAGGTGAGACTGTCCTTTTGTGTTGGTTTGCTTAAAGTGCTGGACTGTTGCATAAATTACTGCATCTTTAATAATAATAATAATAATGATTATGATGTTCTTCATTATTCATTTGAAATATACGAGTAAATGTGAGATATTGCGAGTGTGATTGACCTGTAGTGTGTGTGAGTGTGTGTGTCTGTTATATATCAGAGGGAATATAATAATCATAATAAATGAGCAGTGATGATTATTCTGAATTATAATTTAATATCAAACTTTCCCAGGTTTATCATGAGCTTAGAGGAAAACATGAGGAGTAGCTGATGATGAGCTGCTGAGATATCAGGAAATAACACACCTGAAGTGACTGTGTGTGTGTGTGTGCGTGCGTGTGCGTGTGTGTGTGTGTGTGTGTGTTTGTTTCAGGAGTAATGTCGGTTCCTCCAGTGTATGCAGACCTCGGAAGAGCTGCAAAAGACATCTTCAACAAGGGCTACGGTAACACACTCTACTCTGCTCACGTGTGTGTGTGTGTGTGTGTGTGTGTGTGTGTGTGTGTTCATGTTCATGTTCATGTTCACACGGCCTGTCTCTACTGCTGCAGGTTTCGGGATGGTGAAGCTGGACTTCAGAACCAGGTCTGCAAACGGAGTGGTGTGTGTCCACAATCTGCCATGCACACACACACACACACACACTCCATGTTTTATTCTGTGATATGATCAGATGTTAATGATGAGCTGATGGTGTTGATCTCTGAGTCTGGCAGGTGTGTGTGTGTGTGTGTGTGTGTGTGTGTGTGTGTGTGTGTGTGTGAGTGATCTCCTGTCAGAGTGTGTCTGATAATGTCTATAATAGTGGATCATTGTAGTCTCTATATGGAGTTCTGTGTAGACCCTCCACCTGCAGATCTGCACACATTTGGGCTTTTCTGTCCATTTTCATGTTTAATAACTCATTTATTGATCAGTTATTAATAATTCAGGTGTTATTGTGGTAATATTGAAATGATTACACATGCTGGAGTTGTGATGGCACCACAGCACAGGGAACCGTCACATTCAGCTCATTATTAGTGTCTTGTATTACTAATCTAATGGGGTTGTGTGTGTGTGTGTGTGTGTGTGTGTGTGTGTGTGTGTGTGTGTGTGTGTGTGTGTGTTAGGAGTTTAAGGGCTGTGGAGCGTCCAGTGTGGACTCAGACAGGGTCAGTGGGAGTCTGCAGAGCAGCTATCAGTGGCGGGAGTTCGGCCTCGGCTTCATGGAGAAGTGGAGCACAGACAACACACTCAACACACAGATCACTGTGGAGGACCAGGTGCGTACACACACACATGTTTAAACACACTGTCCTGTACACACACACACACACACACACACATGCAGGTGTAATTGGAAGTGTTTGTGTTGTGCAGATCACACCAGGACTGAAGATGACCTTTGACACCAGCTTCTGTCCCAACTCTGGGTGAGCTGAATCCTGCTCGTGCACACACACACACACACACACACACATGTTTGTTTTTGTGAAAAGTGGGGACATTACATAGGTTTCCATTCATTTTATACTGTCCAAACTGTATATT
>NC_141032.1:51935000-51942500 GCF_052040795.2 Danio rerio | reverse complement strand
TTATTAATATAAGTGTATTGATGTGACTGATCTTTATGCTTCTGTTTCCTGCTGAATATTTGGATTTATTTCAGCAGTTGTGTGTTTTATTTGTTGTGTCATGTGTTTTAGAGTTATTTGAGTGTATTTGTCAGTTTTGTTTGTAGTTTTCTTTATTTTTTGTGTATTTTTAAAATTATTATTATTATTATTTAATGATTTAGTGATTCTGTGTGGAAGCATGTGGATGTTGATCTGTCAATGTGTGTGTGTGTGTGTGTGTGTGTGTGTGTGTGTGTTCAGGGGTGAAGCTGACTCTCTCCGCTCTGCTGGACGGCAGGAACTTCATCAGCACTGGAGGGCATCAGCTGGGTTTGGGTCTGGAGCTGGAGGCGTAGCAGAGCATCACTCCTGCACTTCACACACACACACACACACACACACACACCCTTATTTATGTATTTATTTCCAGCTCTTCCTGCACTGCACACACACAGCTTTCACACTCAGTTCCCTGATTCAGCAGACAGTAAACTCTGTCTCCTGCACTCCGTCTTCACACACACTGATGCTGATTGGTTGGGTTTAATTAGGGATGAATAATTATGAATAATTTAAGATGCACAATATCCATATGCACACATTTACATCTCAGCGTTATTATCAGATGATTATTATTATATGTTTGTTGTGTTGATTTAGTCTTGTTTTAGTCATTCATTCTCCTCCAGCTTAGTCCCTTTATCATCAGGGGTCACCACAGCAGAATGAACCGCCAACTAAATGTTTTACACAACAGATGCCCTTCCAGCTGCAACCCAGTAGTGGGAAACACCCATACACACTCATTCACACACACACTCATACACTATAGCGCATGTGTTTGGACTGTAACCGGAGCACCCGGAGGAAACCCACACCAACACGGGGAGAACATGCAAACTCCACACAGAAACACCAACTGACCCAAACTTGAACCAGTGACCTTCTTGTGGTTTGGCCACAGTGCTGAGCACTGCGCCATCGTGATGCTCATTCCATCAGTCCTTCCTCTTCAAACTCAACACTCTTACTGAAATGACCCGATAAAGACCTTCAGTGTCATCTATATTGATCATTTCTGCAGCTTCACAGAGAGCATCAGCATGTGTGCTGTAACACTCGTCATTCTTACTTCTATTGCTCAGTTATAAAATCATAACGCTTAGGTTTGAACTTTAACCTCATTATTTATGTCAAATAACCCAGTGTTGTGTGTGTGTGTGTGTGTGTGTGTGTGTTAACATGAGCACGAGTGAACACCATCTTCATCTTCTCCTGCTGCTGTTTTAATGAATGCTGATAAAGACGATGATGATGAATCAAATCACTTTTATTGTCACATCAGCATGTGTGATCAGTGAAAAGCTTAATGAATGATGAAGATCCTCCTCTCTGCAGTCTTCAAACAGGTCCTGTAGTGTGTGTCAGCTCTCCACACACAGTAAAGCCCTGCTGACTGTAAAGCACAGCCTTTATTCTGCAGAAACTCTGATTCATTTGAGTCTGGCTGGAATAAACTGAACATGTTGTTTATAAATAATGTCAAACTGCTGTGCTCAATATTATTCACCCCCTTCCAGAACAAACCACTGTTATACAATGACTTGCCTAATGACCCTAACTTTACCCTGATTACCCTAGTGAAGCCTTTACATGCCACTGTAAGCTGAACACTAGTGTCTTGAAGAATATCTAGTCTAATATTATGTGTTGTCATCATGACAAAGAGGAAACACATCAGCTATTAGAGATGAGTTATTAACACTGTTAAGGAGCGCTATCCTGCTGGAGAATTGTCCCTCTCCTGTGGTTTGTAATGTAATGGGCAGCACAGATGTCTTGATACCTCAGGCTGTTGATGTTGCAGATCTCTCGCACGCCCCCATACTGAATGACCCCAAACCATGATGTCTCCTTCACCAAACTTGACTCTTTCTGTGTGAGTCTTGGTCCATGCTGGTTCCTGTAGGTCTTCTGCAGTATTGGTGATGATTGATGCAGATCAGCAGATGATCCAGCAGAGAAATCCACCTTCTGACACTTTCACACATCGGGAAGGGCATCCGCTGAGTGAAACATATGCTGGGTAAGTTGGCGGTTCATTCCGCTGTGGCGACCCCCAATTAATAAAGGGAATAAGCCAAAAAGAAAATGAATGAATGAAGTTTAAACAGTAAAGCAATGATGAGCGAGTGCTGTGATGCATGACTCTGCACACAACACAAATTAAAGAGGTGAACTGACCCAAACATCTACAGAAACCATCAGGAATACACGAGAAGAGACTGATCATCTAAATAAACACAACACATGTACATTATTGCCTCTTTCTGTCTTCAATAATCCTCTCTAAACAGGAGACTGCAGCAGGTTTACTACTCAAAGCCTTTATTACACACACACACACTGAAATAACTCAGTCTTGCACCATCAATGTTGAGTATAAAAGAGTTTTCTGGTGATTGTCACGGTGTGTGTGTGTGTGTGTGTGTGTGTGTGTGTGTGTGTGTGTGTGTGTGTGTGTGTGTGTGTGTGTGTGTTCAGAGTTTGAAGGCGAGTGTCAGGCCGTCGCCCACACTGAGCATGCTCAGGCTGACCCGCGTGTCTCTGTGGATCTTCTGGTTGAGTGTGTGTATGCTGATGGAGTCCACATCGCCCTCTGCTGGACACAGAACACGCCCGCTCCACAGGACCTGAAGGAGAACAGGCAATCAGAACACACACACACGGGCACTACTGCTCATCAAACACCCAGAGGACCTGAAGGAGAACAGCTGATTGGAGGTGTGTGTGTGTGATGTGACGGGTGTGAGCTGGTTGTACTGTCTTAATGTGGTTTATGAGGACGTGCTGGAGTCTCCGTCATTCAGAACACTTCACACATCACGAGTCTCTCTACACTCAGAATATTCACGTGTGTGTGTGTGTGTGTGTGAGGGTGGGTTGGGGAGCTTTTCACTGTTTTAAATACTTTACAGCTATAGAGAGTCCTCATGAACCACCAATGCCAGCATGTGTGTGAGAGTGAGTTTAAATCACTGTGTGTGTGTGTGTGTACATGACTGTGTGTGTTTCTGTGAGTTTAAACAACTGTGTGTGTATGCGTGTTTGTGTGAATTTAATGTGTGTTTCTGTGAGTGAGTTTAAATGACTGTGTGTGTGTGTGTGTGTGTGTGTGTGTGTGTGTGTGTGTGTGTGAGAGAGAGTGAGTAACTCTGTGTGTGTGTGTGAGAGAGTGAGTTTAAATGTGTGTGTGTGTGTGTGTGTATGTGTGAGAGAGAGTGAGTAACTGTGTGTGTGTGTGTGAGAGAGTGAGTTTAAATGTGTGTGTGTGTGTGTGTGTGTGTGTGTGTGTGTGTGTGTGTGTGAGAGAGAGTGAGTAACTCTGTGTGTGTGTGTGTGTGAGAGAGAGTGAGTTTAAATGTGTGTGTGTGTGTGTGTGAGAGTGAGTTTAAATGTGTGTGTGTGTGTGTGTGTGTGTGAGTGAGTTTAAATGTGTGTGTGAGTGTGTGTGTGTGTGTGTGAGAGAGAGTGAGTTTAAATGTGTGTGTGTGTGTGTTCCTCACGTTATCGATGGCGATGATTCCTCCTCTTCTGACGAGCTGTAGGGATTTCTCGTAATAATTGTCGTAATTGACTTTATCAGCATCGATGAAGACGAAATCAAACGTCTCTGCCTCACCCGCAGCCAGAAGCTCATCTGAACACACACACACACACACACACACAATTAATTTTGTTTTCCTCCCCAAAATGCAGCAGACTGTGTGTGTGCGTGTGTGTGTGTGTGTGTGTGGGTGCGTGCGTGCGTGTGTTTGTGTGTGTGTGTTAGTTATTGATCTGTTACCCAGGGTCTGCAGAGCCGGCTTCAGGCGCACGTCTATCTTGTGCTCCACACCAGCCTGAAGATGCAGAAACAGAGGATTCATCTGATCAATAATCAATACAGTGTATGAGTATAATCTGATCAATCATCAATACAGTGTATGAGTATAATCTGATCAATCATCAATACAGTGTATGAGTATAATCTGATCAATCATCAATACAGTGTATGAGAATAATCTGATCAATCATCAATACAGTGTATGAGTATAATCTGATCAATCATCAATACAGTGTATGAGTATAATCTGATCAATAATTAATACAGTGTATGAGTATAATCTGATCAATCATCAATACAGTGTATGAGTATAATCTGATCAATAATTAATACAGTGTATGAGTATAATCTGATCAATCATCAATACAGTGTATGAGTATAATCTGATCAATCATCAATACAGTGTATGAGTATAATCTGATCAATAATTAATACAGCGTATGAGTATAATCTGATCAATCATCAATACAGTGTATGAGTATAATCTGATCAATAATCAATACAGTGTATGAGTATAATCTGATCAATCATCAATACAGTGTATGAGTATAATCTGATCAATCATCAATACAGTGTATGAGTATAATCTGATCAATCATCAATACAGTGTATGAGTATAATCTGATCAATCATCAATACAGTGTATGAGTATAATCTGATCAATCATCAATACAGCGTATGAGTATAATCTGATCAATCATCAATACAGCGTATGAGTATAATCTGATCAATCATCAATACAGCGTATGAGTATAATCTGATCAATCATCAATACAGCGTATGAGTATAATCTGATCAATCATCAATACAGCGTATGAGTATAATCTGATCAATCATCAATACAGTGTATGAGTATAATCTGATCAATAATCAATACAGTGTATGAGTATAATCTGATCAATCATCAATACAGTGTATGAGTATAATCTGATCAATCATCAATACAGTGTATGAGTATAATCTGATCAATAATCAATACAGTGTATGAGTATAATCTGATCAATCATCAATACAGTGTATGAGTATAATCTGATCAATCATCAATACAGTGTATGAGTATAATCTGATCAATAATCAATACAGTGTATGAGTATAATCTGATCAATCATCAATACAGTGTATGAGTATAATCTGATCAATCATCAATACAGTGTATGAGTATAATCTGATCAATAATTAATACAGTGCATGAGTATAATCTGATCAATCATCAATACAGTGTATGAGTATAATCTGATCAATAATTAATACAGTGTATGAGTATAATCTGATCAATAATCAATACAGTGTATGAGTATAATCTGATCAATCATCAATACAGTGTATGAGAATAATCTGATCAATCATCAATACAGTGTATGAGTATAATCTGATCAATCATCAATACAGTGTATGAGTATAATCTGATCAATCATCAATACAGTGTATGAGTATAATCTGATCAATCATCAATACAGCGTATGAGTATAATCTGATCAATCATCAATACAGCGTATGAGTATAATCTGATCAATCATCAATACAGCGTATGAGTATAATCTGATAAATCATCAATACAGCGTATGAGTATAATCTGATCAATCATCAATACAGTGTATGAGTATAATCTGATCAATAATCAATACAGTGTATGAGAATAATCTGATCAATTATCAATACAGTGTATGAGTATAATCTGATCAATCATCAATACAGTGTATGAGTATAATCTGATCAATAATCAATACAGTGTATGAGTATAATCTGATCAATCATCAATACAGTGTATGAGTATAATCTGATCAATCATCAATACAGTGTATGAGTATAATCTGATCAATCATCAATACAGTGTATGAGTATAATCTGATCAATCATCAATACAGTGTATGAGTATAATCTGATCAATCATCAATACAGTGTATGAGTATAATCTGATCAATCATCAATACAGTGTATGAGTATAATCTGATCAATCATCAATACAGTGTATGAGTATAATCTGATCAATCATCAATACAGCGTATGAGTATAATCTGATCAATAATTAATACAGCGTATGAGTATAATCTGATCAATCATCAATACAGTGTATGAGTATAATCTGATCAATCATCAATACAGTGTATGAGTATAATCTGATCAATCATCAATACAGTGTATGAGTATAATCTGATCAATCATCAATACAGTGTATGAGTATAATCTGATCAATAATCAATACAGTGTATGAGTATAATCTGATCAATCATCAATACAGCGTATGAGTATAATCTGATCAATCATCAATACAGTGTATGAGTATAATCTGATCAATAATCAATACAGTGTATGAGTATAATCTGATCAATCATCAATACAGCGTATGAGTATAATCTGATCAATCATCAATACAGCGTATGAGTATAATCTGATCAATCATCAATACAGCGTATGAGTATAATCTGATCAATCATCAATACAGCGTATGAGTATAATCTGATCAATCATCAATACAGTGTATGAGTATAATCTGATCAATAATCAATACAGTGTATGAGTATAATCTGATCAATTATCAATACAGTGTATGAGTATAATCTGATCAATAATCAATACAGTGTATGAGTATAATCTGATCAATCATCAATACAGTGTATGAGTATAATCTGATCAATAATCAATACAGTGTATGAGTATAATCTGATCAATCATCAATACAGTGTATGAGTATAATCTGATCAATCATCAATACAGCGTATGAGTATAATCTGATCAATCATCAATACAGCGTATGAGTATAATCTGATCAATCATCAATACAGCGTATGAGTATAATCTGATCAATCATCAATACTTCAGCACTGCAGCACACACACACATCCTGCAGATTACACACATGTACAGTCAGAGCTTCATACGTCTGTAGAGGACTACACACACTACATGTGTGTGGTGAACAGCAGAGCTCAGGCTAATGATGGTGTGTGTGTGTCCGTGCGTGCGTGTGTGTGTTTGACTGACCAGTCTCCAGAAGGGTCTGCCGATGTTGATAAAGTCTTCACACACGTCACACGCGATCAGTTTTCCATCTTCAGGCAGTGTGAGAGCGATGCTGAGTGCATTATAACCTGTATAAACACCTGAAACACACACACACACACACACACACACACAGCTCAGCTCACTTCAGCTGCTCTAAACACACACTTATCTACACACACAGACGTAGTCGCTCAAATACACCACACATGCACACTTATATACAGACACACTCACTCTCTCATATACACTCACTCATTTACACTCTATACACACGTACACACACACACACGTACATACACACACACTCACCGATCTCGATGGCCTTGTGTGTGTGTATGAGTCGGGCCAGGTTGGCCATGAGCTGAGACTGTTCACAGGCCACCATGATCATGCTCAACTCGTGCTCCAGTGTTTTCTGAAACACACACACACACACACACACACACACATATATATATATGCATAAACAAACACACACACACACACACATATACATAAACAAACACACACACACACACACACACACACACATATATATACATAAACAAACACACACACACATATATATATACATAAACAAACACACACAC
>NC_141032.1:51927500-51932500 GCF_052040795.2 Danio rerio | reverse complement strand
ACAAAAAGTCAAGAGTATTTTGGATAGAAACACACACACAGGTATGCATGCATGCATGCGTGTGTGTGTGTGTGTGTTTCTTTCCAAAATACTCTTGACTTTTTGTCACACTTTATCAACTTTTAGGTTGATCTTTTATTGGTTGATCCAAGATCTTTTATACTTTTAAAATGTCTAAAATAACAATATATATATAGTTTATTTTGGACATTTGAAAAGTATAAAAGATCTTGAAAAAGGTCTGGGCTGGGCCTATATACACTCACTGGCCACTTTATTAGGTACACCTCTCTAGTACCGGGTTGGATCACTTTAGCCTTCAGATCTGCCTTAACCCCTGGTGTTGTAGATTCAACAAGCTACTGGAAATATTCCTCAGAGATTTTGCTCCATATTGTCATGATAGCATCACACAGTTGCTGCAGATTTGTCGGCTGCACATCCATGATGCCAATCTCCCGTTCCACCACATCCCAAAGCTGCTCTATTGGATTGAGCTCTGGTGACTGTGGAGGACATTTGAGTACAGTGAACTCATCATCATGTTCAAGACACCAGTCTGAGATGATTGAGCTTTATGACATGCTGCGTTATCCTGCTGGAAGTAGCCATCAGAAGATGGAGACACTGTGCTCATAAAGGGATGGACATGGTCAGCAGCAATACTCAGGTAGGCTGTGGCGTTGATGCTCAATTGGTACTAATGGAGCCAAAGAAAATCTCCCCCACACCATTACACCACCACCACCAGCCTGAACCGCTGATACAAGGCAGGATGATCCATGCTTTCATGTTGTTGAGGCCAAATTGTGAGCCGAGCATCCGAATGTGTCAGCAGAAATGGAGACTCATCAGAGCAGCAACGTTTCTCCAATCTTCTATTGTCCAGTTTTGGTGAGTCTGTGTGAATTGTAGCCTCAGTTTCCTGTTCTTAGCTGACAGGAGCGGCACCCGGTGTGCTCTTCTGCTGCTGTAGCCCATCCGCCTCAAGGTTGGCCGTGTTGTGTGTTCAGAGATGCTCTTCTGCAGAGCTCGGTTGTAACGAGTGCTTATTTGAGTTACTGCCGCCTTTCTATTAGCTGGAACCAGTCTGGCCATTCTCCTCTGGCCTCATCATCAAGGCATTTGCGCCCACAGAACTGCCGCTCACTGGATATTTCCTCTGTGTCGCAGCATTCGGGGAGTTCACTGACCTCGTCTCTATGGGCTGCCAGTAATCTGTGTCTCCTCCGCTTGTCTCTGTAAACTTCTCTGTAATTTCTCCAAGCCACATGAACAATGCAGGGATGTCCGAGAGGAACTGTGCCAGTGGAACAAACCCGTGAGGAAACCTCCATGAGCATCAGCTTCTGTTTCTGTTTACTGCTGCCACCTTAGTTACTGCCTAGCAACCCCACAGCACATCAAAACAAGCTGACAATTCATAATATTTCAACTTTACTCAAACTTATTCATAATATCTGGACTTTTTTTTCTTAAATTTTAATTTTATTTTCACAGTTTTGACTATTCTTAATATTTTGAATTTATTATAAGCTATTCTATTCCATATTTTCATTCAAAGTCTCTTAAATCCCCTTCCCCATTCTGATGCTCGCTCTGAACTGCAGCAGATCCTCTTCACCATGTCTACATGCCTAAATGCAGTGAGCTGCTGCCATGTGATTGGCTGATTACAAATATGCATTAACGAGTAGTTGGACAGGTGTACCTAATAAACTGGCCGGTGATTGTACATAATTCTCGGTAGACATACACAGTAGTTAATAATTTATTTAATAAGCAACAAAACGGAACATAAAAGGAGTTAGTGTTATAAGATAAAAGTCATTATTTGTGCATGACAAAACATGAAAAACATCACGTGCCCCCCCCCAACACACACACACACTCACAAAATCCCGCTTTTGTCGATGCGCGTGATCTCTTCGCTTTACGGCATGACGTCACTCCGGTCACCTGACGGCCCCTCTACACATGGACATCTACTGTAGATTTAATATTCCTCATATCTTTAACGGATTTTCTGCAGTAATGTGCGCGAATGATATTGTCGTAATAATGTTTTTTTATTTAAATGTATCTTTCTCTCTGTGGTGTGTATCTGCGCGCGTGTGTGTTGACGCTCACCGTGGAAACGGCAGTAACGCAACACTGATGATGATGATGATGATGATGATGTTCACAGTGAATAACTCTCCCCGAACATGCTGATTACTGGACTAAACATGATGATGATGTCATAAAGCTAATATAAAGCATCATTCAACGCTCGCGTGACGTCATGAAGCGGCGGCGCGCAGTCGGTCAGCGGTAATAATGAGCGAGCGCTGCTTATTCAACAGATAAAGAATAAAGAGAGAGATGAAGCTGTAAACTCACGGATTCTGCTGCTCTCCTCTTCTGTTCTGCTGGAAAATGGCTTCAGTTCAGGGGGAGGAGATCACTGATTTACATAATGAGCATGAATATTAAACATCAGCCAGCACTCTTCATCATCATGCTCAGCACAGTAAAACACAATATAGTGCATTATCATCACCTATTTGGATCACTTAAACCATCAAACAAGGCACTTTTCTGTCTGATTATTGAATTAACTATAACCCCTATAAAAACTACAACCCTCAAGTAAATGAATGTTGATTTAATAATATTTTAATAGTTGAACAGGACAAGAATACAGGGGAAATCCTTCACTATATGGAGTATTTCTGATTAAAAAAAATTATTTCGGATTAAATTAAAACAGCTTTTGTTGCTTATAATAATTGAGGGTAAATTAAATGACTGAAAAGCCTAAATGACTATGTGAGATAACTTAAATTAAAGTATAACTGGATTAAAACAATGATAAAAACACTGCAGAAGCAGAAAATATAATAGCAGACATTAATGCAATATCAAATCAGCACCTCTTAATAGTCCCTAAAGAGTAAATCAGTGAAGTTTATTATTTAATGGACTTTTTTTGTGTTTGTGGGGGCAGTAAGATATGTATTAAAGGCTAAAAGCACACTTAATGTAGTAACTAATGGTGTTTATCTTCTTCATAAAGCTTTAATGTATTACACTCAGCCACACTGATGTTGATTTTGGCTAATAATCATATTTGCGCTAAAATATAATATATATAATATTATAATAATTAATATCTATAATAATTATATATAATAAAATTAATAAAATTTAATAATAATTAATAATTTAATATAAATGATAAAATATAATTAAAATAAAAAATATATAGTAAATTTTTTATATTCTAATTATAGTATTATTTTAACATTATATATAATATCTTATATGTATTTATTATATTATTAATATAATTTAAAATATAAATATAATTAATAAAATATAATTAATATACAACTATACACCATTATATATATATATAATTATAATGTATGCTGATCAGTGTGTGTGCAGAGTTCAGTTTATAGAGCAGGACAATCATTTACTGAAGTGTTTTTGAGCTAAAGAGAGCACATTTACATTCACTCATTCTCCTTCAGCTTAGTGCTTTTATTCATCAGGGCTTGCCACAGTGGAATGAACCGACAACTATTCCAGACAAGTTTTACCCAGCAGATGCCCTTTTAGCTGCAACCCAGTTCTGGGAAACACCCATACACATTCATTCACACACACACACACACACACACACACACACACACACACACACACACACACGCACACACACTACGGTCAGTGTAGTTGATCAGTTCCCCTATAGCGCATGTGTTTGGACTGTAACCGGAGCACCCGGAGGAAACCCACACCAACACGAGGAGAAAATGCAAACTCCACACAGAAACACCAACTGACCCAGCCGAGACTCAAACCAGAGACCTTCTTACTGTGAGGCAATTGTGCTGCCCACTGAGCCACCGTGACGCCCATTTTTTGAATCAGATTATTATAAATATAAAGATGTGTGTGTGTGTGTGTGTGTGTGTGTGTGTGTGTGTGTGTGTGAGATCAGAGACTGCAGGGCTGATGTTGTCCAGCAGGTGGCGCAGCAGCTCAACACACTCTTGTTTTCATTGTCAGTGCTTTAAGTCACTTTAAAAAAGAACTAAGAGCACCGAGATGATCATCAGTTCACCTCCACAGTCTCTGTGTCCACATAGTGACAGCATGAATATAGAGAATCATCAATAATAAACACATGAACATGTTAAATAAAGCAAATCATCAAGAGAAACTGTTGAAGTTCCCGACATATGAAAGCAAAATCCTCTAGTAGAGTAAAAGAGGACACTACACACACACACACACACACACACACACACACACTATCAGGACACTTTCCTTCAGGAGTATTCAGTTAGTATTAGTATTTAGGTAATTAATGTGTGTGAAAGCGTGTGTTTGTGTGTGAGTATGAGAATGTATGCGTGAGAAATGTGTGTGTTGTTCTGCTTAAACACAAATGCAAGTGTTTCAACATGATGGCACATCAATCTGAGCTGTGTGTGTGTGTGTGTGTGTGTGTGTGTGTGTGTGTGTGTGTGTGTGTGTGTGTGTGTGTGTAATTGTCATTCTCTGCAGACCGAGAGAGTGGTCTGTCATTAATCTTCTGCTCAGAGTGTCAGAGGTGTAAAACACGCACACACACACACACACACACACACTGTAGATGCTAAGCTGTGAGTGTGTGTTGACTATGTCTTGTTGTAATCTTCAGATGTGAGTGAACATGACTGATGCAGGCTGCTGGTGTTGTCAGGAGATGGAGGATCTTCAGCCTCAGAACAGTAAGACTGATCCGCTCATCTTTACCATCTCAACAGAGGGTTGTTCTGACCCACTAATCTTCAAAAGAGGGCTGCAGCAGTGACTACACAGACGTCCTGATGTAAACACATGTTGAAGATTATTTACTTGCATTGACTTGACCTGATTTTCTTGTGGCCTCATGAAGGTAATGATGTAATTATGTTAGCTAGTGTTTCATCAAGACAACAGTGCTCTGGAAGACATCACGAGTTCCC
>NC_141032.1:51905000-51922500 GCF_052040795.2 Danio rerio | reverse complement strand
CCAACACCGAGCCCTCGGGTCTGCACACCTCCTGCGCTTTGCTGGAGTCTGCAATCAGAGACGGACAACACAGAGATGAACAGAACAGTCCACTAGTGGAGGACAGCTGTAGGTGTGTGACGCTCACACTGATGCTGTACATCAGTCATAGATATATACACTAGATGTGGCCTGGCCTGTTGTTGTCTATTGGACGGAATGCGTCAATAGCGCCGCCATCTTGCTACAGGGTAGCGCTCCTTTGAAATGAATGGGGGACCAAGGTACAGTGGAGGACTGTGGCCATCCAAAGCCAGAGATATACACATATACACATATATCTGAGATCGGGAGTTTCCTGGATGTTAGTATGTAATTTTTTTTTTCTAATTCTGAAAATTATAATTTTACTTCACTTTTCTACATTGATAGATCAGTGACCGCACGGGCATTCCTGACAAACAGCTTGTGTTTGTGTGTACAGAAATGTACTATTCACCCTCCCTGTTAAATTTAATCTAATCATGTCCTGAAACACAGCTCCTCTCCTGCTTTCACTTCTCGGAGGGAGCGATTCATTTGTGAATGAATCCCCCGAACGACTCTTTCACTAGCCGACAAAAAGTTTCTGGCAGCGCAGCATCTCGTTGTCATATTTATTTTGCATTGTTTGCTGATTTTATTCAACAAAACTAGCATAAGCCGAGTGTTTAGTGTGAGTTGGAGCTGCTTTGCCGTATGGTGAATGCAGAAAGTGACTGTTATCATCAATAACGTTACCTGATTAGCACAAAAGTTCAGAACATACAAAAACAGAAAAAAAACTTAATATTACCTCTGAAATGTTCTGCCTTTGTGCTTTGTTTTCTTTGTTTGCTCGTTACTACACCCGTAGACAGCGCTAAAGTCCCGCATCTTCACGTAATAACACTGTCTTGACTAGTGCGGTTGAATGACACTTGTGCTGGGAGCACTGTACCAATGTGGCGGCGCTATTGACGCATGCTCAGGGTCCCTATGCCATATCTAGTGTATATATCTATGTACATCAGTAATGCGCATGTGTAAACACATCATTTCATCTGATTTCATAAGCTTCAGCAGACTCTTTACTTGTCTTGATGGCAGTATGAGTGTTTTGTGCATGACTACTTCAATACAAACCACTGCAGAGGCTTTAAATCTAACATCAACTGGGTTAATATATATATAAATATACACATATGTACAGTACCCGTCAAAACTTTGGGGTCAGTTTATTCTGTTTTCATGTTTTTTTAAGTAAATTACTGTTTATGAGGGCGGTTTTTATTAAATGTAAAGAGGAAATTGTTAAATATTTATTAAAATGGTAAATAACAGCTCTTATTGTACGTAGTTTCAAATTAAACGATTACTCCAGTCATTACTGCTTTCATTAAAAATAATAATAATAATAATTGATATTAGAGTAATTTCTGAAGCATCATGTGACTCTGAAGACATTTCAGTTTTTCTATTTGTATTGATGATTAAACGCAGCCTTGGTGAGCAGGAGAAGCTGATTTTAAACATTCAGATCACACTGAGCCCAAACGCTTGACCAGTAGTGTGTGCATATATACAGTGCTCAGCGTAGACAGCTGAAGTCAGAATTATTCACCCCCTTTTGAATTTTGTTTCTCTTTTTTTTTTGTTAAATGTTGAACAGATTGAGGAAATGTTCACAGTATGTCTGATAATATTTGTTCTTCTGGAGAAAGTCTGATTTGTTTTATTTCGGCTAGAATAAAAGCAGTTTAAATTTTTTTTAAAAATTTGATAGACAAAATGATTAGTCCCTTTGAGCTAATTTGTTTATTAGTAGTCTCCAGAACAAACCATCAATATACAATAACTTGCCTAATTACCCTAACCTGCCTAGTTACCCTAATTACCCTAGTGAAGCCTTTACATGTCACTGTAAGCTGAACACTAGTGTCTTGAAGAATATCTAGTCTAATATTATTTACTGTCATAATGACAAAGAGGAAATAAATCAGTGATTAGAGATGAGTTATTAACACTATTATGATTAGAGATGTGTTGGAACAATCTTCCCTTCGTTAAACAGAAAATGGGTAAAAAAAATAAACAGGGGCGCTAATAAGTCAGGGGGGCTAATAATTCTGACTTGTATGCGTACACTCTTCACAAATCTCTCTTTTAAATGCACATGTATAATAGGAAGCTCTACAATATTATATGTGTGCAGATACATTAGATTAGTCAGTGCTGAAGCCAGATCTGGAGCTGATCTAACACAATAACCGATGATAACGCTCCAAACACTAGCACAGCCACATTTACATGCCAGAGAAAATATTAAACACACCTTCACAAAAGAGGAAGATTCAAGAGAAGCAATAAAGGGTTTTTGTAGGTTGTCATTTGTTTTTGAAATATTTTGCTTGAATTTAATTGTTTTATCTTTAAGTTTCTCTGTATGTTTGGTGACTAAACTATTAAATGAATAAATATATCTGTTTAATAAATCTGTTTTGTTTAAATGCACCAAAATACACTGACTATACTCACTGAAATGGAGGAATAAGGAGGTTTAAGTCAATTATGCTGAGCATTGAATATATATACAGTTGAAGTCAGAATTATTAGCCCCCCTGAATTATTAGACCCCGTTTATTTATTCCCCCAATTTCTGTTTAATGGAGAGCAGATTTCTCCAACACATTTCTAATCATAATAGTGTTAATAACTCATCTCTGATAACTGATTTATTTTCTCTTTGTCATGATGACAGTAATAATATTAGACTAGATATTCTTCAAGACACTTCTATACAGCTTACAGTGACATGTAAAGGCTTCACTAGGGTAATTAGGGTAACTAGGCAGGTTAGGGTAATTAGGCAAGTTATTGTATAACGATGGTTTGTTCTGTAGACTATTGAAAACAAATATAGCTTAAAGGGGATAATAATATTGAGCTTAAAATGGTGTTTAAACAATTAAAACTGCTTTTATTCTAGCCGAAATAAAACAAATCAGACTTTCTCCAGAAGAACAAATATTAGAGGAAACACTGAGAAACTCCTGAATCTGTTCAACTGTAATATATTGGAATGTAAGCTTCACATGAGGACTAATAATCTCGTCCTCTGCTGACTCGACACTGACCCGCGGTGCTGTCGGGTTTCTCCGGGCTGGAGCTCCGGCGGGTATCACTGCTCCTCCTGCCTGCCCGCGGAGCCTCAGCTCGGCCGCTTCCGCTGCTGGAGCTCGGGCTGCCGGTGCCGGAGCGCGGGGTGTCCGGCCTGCAGATGGCGCTCCCGGCCCGAGCACCGCTCTTCTCCGCGCTGGAGTCTCTGCTCTCCGGGGATTTACAGTACGGCTGGAAGCTGGATCTGTCTTCGGCTCCGATCTGGCAGATCTTCAGGGGGCTGGTTCTGCAGTCTCTGCCCGGGGAAGGAGGACCAGACTTCCCGATCTGAGAGCAGGTCTGGGCCAGCAGAGCCAGAGGACTCTTCTTGGCATCCAGCTGTGGAGAAGAGCTGCTTAAATAAGAGATTTCACACTGCTGCTGTGCTGGCCAGTGCACTGCAGAACAGGCTTTTCTTAGAGGTTTTGTCTTGTTTAAATAGGATTCCTCAAACAAGAACGCTGGAAAAACAGCTCTTCATTGGATTTACTACATTTATTGTAAGGTTAGTAGTGTTTAACAGTTGATCTGGGCTGAGTTTAAACAAAGAAAATAAGTTGAACATCACTCAATTCAATTGGTTGGTTTAGATTCAGCTCATACATTGTTTGCAATGTTACCTTAAAATAATTGAGTAAATCCAGAATCATATTTTTTAGTACTATCTGCCAAACAATCTTATTTCAATTTGAAAACTAGATTGTTTCTTCCCCCTTTTCAGATTTATTTGCTTGTTTTAATGAAAAGCTCTCTTCATTTTGACTCATTATTTCTGAAAACAACACTATATTTTTGACTTAGAGATATATAGAAAATAGACTAGAAACAAGACAAAACTCTAGAAAGGCATGTTTGCAGTGTGTGCATTGGTCTCAATAAATCATTCTTATTAATTTATTGCTTTTTCTTGTTAAATGTAAAATCTATAATTGTAAATAAACAAGCTTACTGATTAATTTTCAGAAAAGATGTTGATATATGTGAGTCTAGTAATGATATTGCATGTAAAACTCTTTCCTAGACTCGTATAATTTTCTCAGTGGAGTTGTGTAACCCTCTTTGTGTCTCTGTAAATATTCTCTCATGCATAATAAATAACTGTGTCCATCAAGCGCGTTTCAGGCTTTTCTTTTGTCTTTATTTGTGTTTTGGCATTGCATTTGATTTTTTTGCATGACTTGAGAACCTTAAATCTGAAGCACTGCAGACTTTAAATCAGACGTCAGCAGGTTTATTATATCCTTCTGTATCTGCAATAAATGTGTTTGCAGACGACAGCATGGATGATTAATTTCCTTCTGTTTATAGCTACAATACCTGCAGAGTTGAAAATAGGTCAGTCTTGAAGAAACAAATCAAAATATGACAGACGTGTGTGTGTGTGTGTGTGTGTGTGTGTGTGTACCAACCATTAGTGAATGCTCTGAAAGTGTGTGGCTACAACACAAAGTTGGTGGTTTTAATTTACGGTAGCCTTGGGCATGTTCATAAACTGTGTGTGAGAGGACTACAAATTGCCGGACTCAGTAAAAAAAACTCTAAACAAATTGCAAAGTATTGTTCTGTATCTGCAATAATAGGCAGTCTTCATGTGTGGAGAAGACGATGCCATCTCTATCCTTAATCCATTTACTTAATACTGCACGCAGAATGGATTGAGTGTCTAGTGCCACGCAAAAGATCATCAATGGTTGCATGCTGCTTTTATTGTGAAACATTATGGGCTCCTTACGATTATTTGGATGCTGTGTTGTTTTAATAGTATTAGTCATTCCAAATAAAATGAATCATATGTGTGTGTGTGTGTGTCTGTGTGTGTGCGTTTTTGAAGAGTTAATCTGCACAGAAATGCATGACCATCATTTTATAATTTGTCAGAAATCAGTGTTTTTTTGCAAATACACATATTTTGTTTTTTGGATGGTTCATTTACATAATTTTTTGATTTTATAGAATTTTTGCGTATCAGATTTGTTGTTTATATGTTCACTGAGGAACTTTTATCTTACAGAATTATAAGATAGTCTAATAGTGACTTTTCTAATGCATTACATTAATATAATTATTGAAGTATTTAATTATAAATTATTATGCACTTACTATTTTTACACAAATACAAAAAAATTCAATTGCATAGAAAAAAAATAATAACATCTACAATGTGAAATAAATTCTGGTTGCCTTAAATTTTTATGCTGAATAAAATAAATCTAATAAATAAAATAAATAAGTCCATCAAACTCATCTTGTCAAACTGACTTAAATCAGCTTGCGTAAATAATAAAATTAAGTCAGAACATGATTAGCTCAGTTTAATAAGTATCAATGATCTAAAACCGTGTCAGGACTAATTGATCATATAATTTTTTTACAGTCTAAATATACCAGTTCATGAAAAAATAGAAAAATAATGATTAGCGTAATGATTTATATTTTATTTATTTACTTATTTTTTCAAAAGATTGACTTTTGTAATTGGATCGTCATCATAAGGGTTAATGAATATGGATTCAGTATAGATATTCAGATATTCAGTCCATATGAAAGTGCAGTATATTCACATATATGTGAAGCATTGTTGAATAGATTTTCCAAATGCATAATAATTCCCAATTTAAAGTGTTATCATGTATAAGTATTTGACAGCATATTTCCAATTTCATGGCATTTAAGCCTGTAAAATATTATATTATACATGACATTAAATGTGACACGTATGCATGGGCACCATATACAGAAAAAGTGTGGAAAAATGTCATATTTAATTATGTTTTTGACATTTAAATAGGCTACATGGAAATATATTACTTTTATTTATTACATTTATTATGTTTCAATCTGTGACCTCTTTATAAGTAGAAACTGTAAAAAGCGTCTTTACCTCGAATTTTTTTACATTTTATTTATTTATTTATTTATTTTAGTAGTTTTTTAATTTGCATCAAAACTTTTCAAAGATTAATTTCTCTTTTGTAATGGTCGTACTTTTCGCCTATATTACGGCTACAGATGACCTACTCTTAACATTATGCGTATTATAGATACGAGCACTCTGTGGTGAGTGTATATCCAGTGTTTACTCAGTGTACAGCGCATCTGTGTACCTCGATGGGGCTGACGGGCGCGGCCGGCAGAGGCTGCAGGTACTCCGGGTGCAGGAGGTGTCCGCTCAGCATGGCCGGGTCTGGTTGTGCGGCTCTACGGGGCTCTGGATCTGCGGCTCTGGAACTGTCGGCTTTTCTCCCACACTGAACCAGACACAGTACCCTAAACACATCCAGAATGTGCCGCGGTCTGCAAACGCATCTTCAAACAGCCGTCAAGTATCTCCAACAAGTGCGTCCCGGTGTTATAAACAGATACAGTACAGTAAAACAGAGTAATCCGTCTTCTCACCAGAGGTTATTAATGCAGGAGTAATGGAGCGGACACACTCTCAGCATCCGCGCACTCTCCACACTGCCGCGCGTTCACGAGCGCACGAGATTAAAGCCTTCACCGCCGGCCAATCACAGCGCAGCGATCGGGGATTGACAGGTCCGGGGGGCGTGTGACGTTACTGCAGTGGGCGTTTGTTTTCAGTTTTGTATGTGAAATGATTTTGGGAGGGTTAAATATAAGAGGAAATTAAATAATACTGACTTTATTTCTGATTTACAATGCAAGTGCCGTTAGAAACACGAGTTTGGTACAGTGCATACATCATATACAACTTTGCATGATAGTAAATAAAATTACTAGAATTAAAATAAAAAAATGAATACATATATTCAGTGATGGGCTAAAAATAGGTGTAAATATTCTTACTAGTATAGCTTATGCAAAATATTTATAATATTCCGATCTGATTAGAGTTGTGATACTAATAACGCAAGTATAATTAGAAGTGTTTCTGTAGCTTTAAAAGTATTCATTTATCCACCACACTCAACAAATGAGGGTTATTTCAACACAAAGTTGGTCAATGTGGACAAAAGTTCAGAGTGTAATTAATGTTTGTTTTAAGAGTTGAAACTTAAAATGCGTCAATAGATGCATTATTTATGATTTGATTGTGAAAATTCATCGTTGAGGTGTTTTGTCTGCATAATGTTTGCATGAATAATAACGTAGTGTTCTCCATCAGCCAATCACATTGCAGTGTGCTGTGATTGACAGGTGCAGCAGATGTGTGGGAAACAGTGAGGAAAGCCAGCATGAACACTGTAAAACATCCATCTCTCCACTAAATACAGGATTTTTCTGCTTGTTCACACTACTTATTTAAAATGAGCTGAAACAGCACACCTCCTCTGATTTTTAACCTGACTGTGCGTTCACACTGAAGGCGGTGAGAGTGGCAGAGGTCGCTGTCTTCAGCTCCAGCAGCGAGAGCGTCAACATTCACTACATTGATCTCGTATTTAAAGGGGCCGCTGCAGCATATCAGCCACATTCCTGCATTAAACATGCTCTCCAGCCTGAAAATGTTGCGCTCTTTATATTAAATTCATTTATCAATGGATGATGGAGCTGCGTGTGCTGTGTGGTGTCTGAAATATCCAGCCTAATCTCACGAGACATCGTAAGTGTTTTACGTTTTGCCAGTTTAGTATCTAATTCATACGAGTTCAGTCGTACGAAGTTGTACGAATTTAAAAAGGAGGCGTGGCACCTAACCCCACCCCTAAACCCAACCGTCATTGGGGATGAGCAAATCAGACTAATTTGTACGTATTAGACCGTATGAATTCATACGAGTTAGCCACTAAATCCAAACGTTACGGATTGCCGTGAGATTGTGTTGATAAATCCTGAAGCAGCAGTACTGTTGTACTGTCACATGAGATTCCCGATGTTTTATTTTTAACAGTCGAACACATTTCATAAACAACAAAACTAACCACCGAACAATCTGCAAATGCTGAGAGTAGCTCAAACCATAACTAAAACACGATCTGAAAACGGGCAGAGAGATGGGCTTGATATTGATGTGGAGGCCGATGAGACTGAAAACAAGCATTTGAGATCCTGAACCAGGTAACCAGGAAAACTCTCAGTCCTTCTGGGTCCTTGGACTGGTTTACATCAATTAAAGATGCGTATTTAGAGGTTGTGAAAGAAATGTGCTCATCACCAATCACAATCTCCAGTTCCTGTGTGGAGGAGGCCAAGGCATGATGTTTAGAGATTTCAGTGTCGTCAATGATTCTCTTCAACTCCTCCATCACACCTCTAAGCCTCTTTTCAGATCATGATGTTGTTCTTTTTGCTGTTGTTTGCAGATCTCCGCTTTCCGTCTGAATTCAAATTCCAGAAAATCGTGACCCAATTTACCTTAATTCCCCACAGTGCCTCAAATAAAAGTCACTGACGGACATGACTGTGCGCGGGATTAAAGAAACCGTCTATATATCTGCACAAATACTGCTCCTTCAAGGAATCGCTTTAGCTTCAACAACCTACAGTATCCAGATTTCTGCTTAAAAAAAAGAAACATACATAACATTACTGCACATCAGTAACTTGTGTAATGTTCCTGTAAGAAAACATCGCAAATAACTGGGAATCCGGCGACCGCAATGATCAAACCCTTGGGAACAACTGTGGACCGAACCAAAGTTCACAGTGACTGTCCTGTGGACTCCTCTCAGGCGGTGGACTTCTACATTCTGATTGGTCGCCGCCAAGCCGCATCATAGCTCATTACCATAAAGTTGAACTCTGCTCGACGCCCACACCGGTGAAGAAGCCACGCGCTGCTCCTCTCCGCTTATCGCCGCCGGCTATTATTGAAAATGAACGCCTTCCCGCTACGTCGTCGCTCTTGCCACTTCCGGTGTGAACGCACAGTACTTGTTTTGTTTAATCCACTTAAATGTGTCAGCTTAATCCAGCTGTGTTGTTTATTTCTACAGTGTAAACACGAGACATGAAACTGTTGATTTACATTTTATAATTACGCTACATTCACTCACTCTCCTTCAGCTTAGTCCTTTATTAATCAAGGATCGCCACCGTGGAATGAACCACCAACTATTCCAGCATATGTTTTACACAGCGAATGCTCTTTCAGCTGCAACCCAGTACTGGGAAACACCCATACACACTCATTCACACACACACTCACACACTACGGCCAGTTCGCCTATAGCGCATGTGTTTGGACTGTAACCGGAGCACCCGGAGGAAACCCACGCCAACACGGGGAGAACATATGGCTGGGGCTTGAACTAGCAACCTTCTTGCTGTCAGGCCACAGTGCGACACTACTAAGACAATGTGTGCACATTTATATACACATTTATTTGTATATTTCTTTTGTATATTTACGTCTGAATGGTTTGGCTCAGCTCTGGACTGATGAACGTGTCTCTGCTGGGGGGTCAGCTTGGGCTCCAGCTGTGATTTAGAGCTCCAGAAACAGAAGCTCCCCCTTTACAGTTCAGCTGATGGATGAGTCCAGCATATGCCAGCACATTACAGCAGGTCTGAGGAGAAAGTTTGAACGCCTCCTCGATATTTCACACCCCTCTGCCATATTAATGGAACACTCCACGCATGCACATAAACACACACACTGCAGCCTGAGTGGCGCCACACACACACTGTAAAGAGGAGTAACTCAACGGTAAAATACTGTGAACATGCTACAGTATAATGCTGTGACCTGGTTAACCATATAGGGTTAATAACTGTACATGGACTGTCCCACAATTCCCTGCATGACTCTTGACTGTTTATTGACTTTGTTGACTTTACTGTGGTACTTTTTAATTAATACATGTATGATGTGTGGATTTTCATACTGCTGTATAATATTATAAATGACTGACAGACGGTAGTTTACTGTAGAGTTCAGAAAGAGAGTTCTGTCAACAGTTGCTGGTTTTTCACAGTAAATTTTACAGTTTTTTACGCAGGTTATTAAAGCTAAATTAGTTAGATTATTATTAAATTTGATTAAAGTGAAATTAGTTTAATATGCATTACTGTTTTATTAATTTTGTTAAATATTTGTTTAATATGCGTTTCCTTAACGTAATTGGTTTAATATGCATTTAAAAAATATTTATTAAAGCAAAATATGTTTAATTAATGTGTTTTTTATTTGTAAAATGACATTATTAGTTAAAAAAATTAGTTTAATATGAATTAAGTTTTTTAATTTTAATAATCAAAAATAGTTTAATATGCGTTTATATTTGTACATTTTTATTAAGGCAAAAGCAGTTTTTTTATTTTTATTTTATAGCAGTATTAGTCTCAATAATATGCATTCCTTCTGTTTTATATGATTAAAGCCATATTAGTTAAAATTTTATGCATTTATTTGTTTTTATGCATCATTTTTGTTTTGTTGTCATTTTATTTTTTTCTCTACCTAAACATGACCTGTTGATTGATAATATATTATTATACATACAGCAAAAAGCAGAGTTTGGCTTAAAAGCTTTAGTCAATAATATTACATTTAATTAGTGATAATAATTACTGATTTTAAGCTTGTAGGAAATACATAAATAAATGCAAAAATAAATAAAGCAATGCAGAATGTCATTTGTTACACATTGTTTACACACACACACTAAATCTATTTAATATATAATACAATTAAATGCTTGAATCTAATTATTTTTGTGAAATGTATTAAGTAATTTCATGTTTTTATGCACTGATATATTTAATTCATGTATTTCCTTGGGAAATTCTGAGATTCCGTTGCTACGTAAAATTAAATTAATTATTAGTATTAATTAATATTAATTGTTTACTTCTATGTGTAAATTCATAAATCTCCCCAATACTGACCTCAAAAATAATATATCCACTTTTTTTCTATAAAAAAAGAATATTACTAATGTGGTAATAATTATATAAATTAATTAAAAAACAAATAATCTTTGTTTTATTTAATTTCATTTTAGATTTAATTGTTTATTTTATTAAAAAATTACTTAATTTTATATATGTTTTTTAAGTTTTTAAATTATTTATCAATTAAATTAATGTTTTATTGTATTTTGTGTTTTTATTTAATTTGTAATTTAATTATATTATTTTTTAATTTAATGTAGTTTGCTTATTTATTTATTATTTATTTATCATTTTATTTTAATTTATTTTATTTTATTATTTTATTCATTTTAAACAAGCTTAAAAATGTATGAAATGAAACATTTTCTTGGTAAATTCCACTCTGGAGATTTCTAAATGTTCTGTGAGTGTTTCTGTGCTGAACTGGAGTAGATGTTGGTGATTAACAGAGACTGCAACTGTGTTTTCAGGATGATGAAGCTCAGCTTGTTATCACCATCATCATCATCATCATCATCATCTGCTCATTAATCGCAGCTTCAGAAGAGAAAGAAGCAGAAGACGCAAACATACGGTGAGCAGTAAAACACACACACACACGCACGCACAAACTTTTATCTAGGTGTTTATTTTTGCATATATTTTACAGCAACTTGTTTGACCTTCTGGCTAGAAAATATTGTTAGTAATTTTATTAATTTATATTATCATCAAGAATTAATATCAATTATTGACTTTTGTTTGTGTAAATCCAGAAATCACAAAGAAAGTCAAAGATCAGGAAAAGTCCGGCCTCAAAACATGTTTGTGTTAATAAAGAAGCATATTAATAGTCAGCTTTCACTGAATAATGCTGTTTGCATTTATTAAACAAATAAACGTGTCGTTTGAATATTTCTCTTCTTCTTTTCAAACAAACTTCAAGGTTTGATGAACTTCTGCAAAGAAAATATTACTAAAATCATCATACAACAATACTCGTACAATATTTAGAAAAATAAATGCGTCATTTTACTTTATTTGATTATTTTTATCTATTATTTTTATAAACTTTAAGTTTGTTTGATTTTCTTCTAAAGAATGCATTTATTTATCTTAACAATATCCATCATACTTATTCATCATTTGTTTTTGTAATATATTTAATTACTTTTTAACTTATTAGACAAAAATACTGATAATACAGTGAGCTGTGAGTGTGTGTGTGTGTGTGTGTGTGTGCGCGCACGTGTGTGTGTGTGTGTGTGTGTGTTCTCTCAGATCAGCTTGTTGACAGGTGATCTTCAGCTCAGGTGTGTGTGTGTGTGTGTGTGTGTGTGTGTGTGTGTGTGTGTGTGTGTGTGTGTGTGTGTGTGTTAAGGGTGTCTGCTTCATTAGTAAAGCTGTGTGTAAGTGTGAGGATTACAGACGGTCATCTTATGATCAGCAGGAGGGTCAGAAACACTTCAGTTCTGCTCATCAGTGTGTGTGAGTGTGTGTGGAACGAACGCCGCTCGACAGCTGCCGTATTACAGTCAGACTGATCTGAGAACAGCCTGACAGCCGCAGCCGCTTTACTGTCTCTCACAGTTTCTTCAGGACAGTTCACACACACACACTCACATGCACAGAGGCACATGCATATACACACACACACACACACTCTCACACACACACTTTTTCCTCTGAGCTGTAGTTCTGCACTCGTTCATTGATCATGTTTCCTTTGTTTCCCCTTTTCCCTCTTCTGTCCTTCCTCTCCCATTCCCTTTTGATTTCCTTCACTTCCGTCTCACTTCTGTTTATTTTTATCTCCATTTTCATGTTGATTCCTCATTTCCTCATTTCCTCATTTCCTCTTCATTTCTCTGTTCTTTTCCTTTCATTCACCGTCTCCAACAGACTTTACTTCCTTTAGTAGTTTCCTGATCCTTCATTTTCCTTTACTGTGGCATTTACATTCATTCATTCATTCTTTCTTTCTTTCTTTCTTTCTTTCTTTCTTTCCTTCATTTTTCTGATGTCCTTTATTTTCCATCTCCTCTCTCCTGCAGCTCTTCTGTTTCCTCTTGACTTTTATTTCCTTTACTTCTCCAGTTATGTTTTCTTTGTATTCCCCCTTTCCCTCTTCTTTCTTCCTCTCTCTTTTCTTTTCCTTTTCTTTTTTCTTTTCTCGTGATTCCCATTTCAGTGTTGTTTATTTCTCCTTCATCTTTCTTTTCTTTTCGTTTATTATCTCCAACATTTATCATCTCTCCATCTTTCTTTCTTTGCATTTTACTTCTGTTTTTCTCTTTATTTCCCTGTTCTTTCCTTCTTTTCTCTAATGTCCTTGATTTTTCATTTCCTCTCTCCTTCAGCACTTCTGTTTCCTCTTTACTTTTTATTTCCTTTTTCATTTGCTTTACTTTTACAGTCCAGTTTCCTTTCTATTTCCTCTTTCGCTCTTCTTTCCTTCCTCTCCCCTTTCCTTTTTCTTTTTCTTTTCTTTTTTGTCTCTCATCTGTTTATTTTTATCTCCATTTTCCCATTTCAGTTTCCTTCATTCCAGTGCTTCTACAGTCTCCTATAATCTTCTGTTTTTGTCCTGTTTCCATGTTTGTTTCCTCTCTCTCATGTCCTCAAGGTGTCGTGTATGTCCTCTGTAATGTGGGCTTTCAGGATTGTGTTGTGGTTTGTTTGTTTGTAATTCATCAGGAAATGGACTGATAGTTTCTGCATTTTGCTTTTTAGCTGAAATTAGGGATCTTTTTATTCCTTTACTGAATAATCGTCACATTTTCACTTTTCTTTACTTGCTTTTTTCCTTTGACATTTTCAGCATTTTATTTTAACGCCACATTTTTATTCTCCTGATTAGTTTGAATCCTCTTTATTTCCTTTACATTTGGTCACGTTTCCTTTATATTTTGCCTTGTTTTCTGTACTTCCTCTTCTATTTCCTTTCAATTTCCTGTCCAGTTTCCTCGTCTAGTCTGACCTATTGTTTATTTTGATGCATATTTGATTTTCTCTTCAGTTGTCTTTTATTACTCATCATCTTTTTCATACCCATTCTCCTTTATAGTCTTCCTCTATAGTTTCCTTCCCCTTCACTTCCTCATTTCCCCTTCTCTTTCCTCGATACTTCCTCACACTCTTTCTCAGGTCTGTTTCTTTTTACTTCTTCATTTTTATCTTCCGTCAGTTTCATGATGTTCTTCCCCTTCATTCCTTCCTTTTCTTTCCATTTCTGCTTCAGTTTAGATGATTTAGTTCATGTTTATTTTCCATCATCTCCATTTCCTTCCTCATTTCATTATTTACAATATTTCTGTTTGACTTTGACCTTCCCTCTCTCCTTTCTTCTTATTTGTGATGCTGCAGACATTTCGAGGAGCTTTTCTGACATGATCACCGCTTTCTCTCTCCTTTATTGTCAGATTTATCAGCCTGTTTTGAGTGAGAAATAATCAGTGGAAAACAGTTTTCAGAGTCAGGAACAGTGAGAATATTCAGAGTTTGTGTAAAGATGTGGTCAGAGCAGCGCACAATCTGCCGTGTGTCTCATTTCTAGACCAAATATCTAAAGATATATGAAATCAAGAAGCATCTTCTAGACAAGCAAACAATCTAGTGCTGTTTTCAGAATTAATGAGTCAAAATGAAGAGAGATTTTCATTTCTGCATACAGAATAATCTGACAATCATCTAGTCTTTAGTTTTGACGTAAGATTATTTTACTCACACCATTGGCAGATTATTTAGCTTGTTTTCAGGAGAAACTCTCTTCATTTTGACTCATTATTTCTGATAACAGGACGATATTTTGTGCTAAAATGCTTTTTGATTTGGGAGTTTGCAGATATCTGGACTGGAAACAAAACACAAACTCTTGAGTAAGAAATCATTGCTTTTGCAACGTGCTGTAGTTCTGACTGATTTCTGGAACTCATCTAGTATTATTGAATGTGTGTGTGTGTGTGTGTGTGTGTGTGTGTGTGTGTGTGTGTGTGCATTAGCGCAGTGATGGGTTTACTGTCGGCACAGTGTCGTCTCCTCTGAGGCGTTCACAGTGAATAGTCTTAGCGTGTCTGATGCTGCAGATCACGGCTTACCTGTGGTGAAGCTTCACTCAGGATTATAGAGGAGTGTGTGTGTGTGTGTGTGTGTGTGTGTGTGTGAGACTCAGGAGAGGATGAGGAAGATGGTTCTGCTCTGCGACTGCTGCTAACACTCTGTTTTCTTCTCCACTTCTCCTTTGTTTCATGAATGTTCCTCTTCTGTCTTTTCTGTTTCCTCTCTGTTTTCATCATCAGCAGTGCAGAAATGATTTCTTACTCCAAATCATCAAATATTCTGAAATCAAGAAGCATTTTCTAGATGAGCACAAAATCTACTCGTGTTTTCAGCAATAATGAGTCGAAATGAAGAGAGTTTTTCATTAAAACAAGCAGAATAATCTGGCAATGAGGGAGGAAACGTGCCGTGATGTCAGAGTGTTATTCCTCTGCGTCCTCCTCTGGCAGGGTTTTCAGCTGGATTTAAGGAAAAGCAGAAGCTCTGAGTGATATCGCATTTGTGCAGTGATTTCTGTTCTTCTGCATCTCTCCATTCATTATTTTCTCGTTTTCTTTCTCCATTTCTCATTTGTAGGTCCTCACAGATTCACTAGATTTATTGGTGCATCCTGGATGTGCTGATATATGTATATTTATTCCATTATTAATATTCATCTCAGTAATGTTATTGATTAATGTGCTCATTTATTGGGTTTGTGAAGTCTTGTTTGCTTTATATATACAGTACTGTACATATGTATTATATGAGAGACTTGTTTTGTTGATCAAATAAGTGGATGTAATTGGTTTTGCATTGTAAACCCTGAACAGATGAGAGACGGCTGTATTTATTATTGAATGTGTCGTTTTCACTCTCAAAATCATTCCTCATGAATCTGCAGATGTTTCAGAGTTCTGCACAGAAATATAAAACACGTCTGCAGATTCCTTCCTTCCTGTTTCCTTCCACTTCTGTCCTGCTTTTCATTGTTTCCCTTCCGCATACTCCTCATTCCTGCTTCTGTTCTCCTCCTTTTCTTTCTGTTCTCCTCCATTTCCTCTCACTTTTTCACTTCCTACTGCTTTTCCTTTTCATTTCCTTTTCCTCTTCTATCTGTTCATTTTCTTTTTTTCCCTCTTCCTCTTTTCTTTCCTTGTTTTTCCTGTTTGCTTTTCTTTTGTTTTTCACATTTCCCCTTTCTTTCATCTTCCCCTTCTTCATTCCCTTCATTCGCTTCTTCATTTCCTTTTTCTCTTTCCCATTTAGTTTTACTTTCCCCCTTCCTCTTGTTTTTTCTCTTCCCCTTCGTTTCCACGTATTTCTCTTGTTTCTTTCTTTTCCCCCCATTTCTTTTCTATTTTCTTCCCTTCCTGTTTTCTTTTCCTCCTCTTGCTTCCTTTTCCTCTTGCTTCATTTCCTCTTCACTTCTTTTTTTACTCCACTGTTCTGTTCTGTTCTGTTCTGTTCTTTCCTTGTTCTAATATTCATGTTTCTGCTCTGTTTTCCACATTTCCCTTCCCTTTTTCACTTCAGCTCACTTCTTTCTCTTCAGCTTTTCTATTTCCTTCCTGAAGTGTTTTTCCTTCCTGTTTTCTTTCCTTCCTCTTGTTTCCTGTTTTTATTTATTTGTTTTTTTCATTTCTGTTTTTATTTACCTCCATTTCATTCAGTTTTCTTCAGTTTCCTTTAATTTCCACTTTTTGCTTCGCTTCCTGTTTTCCTCTCTTCCTGTCGCTTCATTTCCTCTCCTCTACTTCCACTTAATTTTCCTTCCTCCTTCCTGTTTACCTTATTCTACCTTTCTGCTGTTCTTTTTTTATTTTCCATTTTGTTTTCTTTTTACTTCCTCTTTAATTTCCTTGTTTCATTCATTCATTTATTCATTCATTTTCCTTCAGCTTAGTCCCTTATACATCAGTGGTCGCCACAGCGGAATGAACCGCCAACTATTCCAGCATATGTTTTACACAGCGAATGCCCTTCCAGCTGCAACCCAGTACTGGGAAACACCCATACACACTCATTCACACACACACACACACACACACACACACACACACACACACACACTCATACACTACGGTCAGTGTAGTTGATCAGTTCCCCTATAGCGCATGTGTTTGGACTGTAACCAGAGCACCCGGAGGAAACCCACGCCAACACGGGGAGAACATGCAAACTCCACACAGAAACACCAACTGACCCTGCCGAGACTTGAACCAGAGACCTTCTTGCTGTGAGGCCACTGTGTTAACCACTGAACCACCTTAGGATAGTGAAATAGAGCTGTAATATGCACGTAAAACCTGCCGGATCTACTTTATTAATCGGACAATAACAGCACACTTTTAGAGTGCTCATCAGCCAATCAGAGCTCTCCTGGTTTCTGGCTCAGTAAATCAATGGCGGGCTGCAGGGCATGCTGGGATTGGCGCTCGGCGACTCTTTGATGATGTGTTTGAAGTGTTGAAGATGCTGATTTGCGGTCAGACTCTCCACTCGCCTCATTGATCTGTGTTTACCTGTA
>NC_141032.1:51897500-51900000 GCF_052040795.2 Danio rerio | reverse complement strand
TAAAATAATTATATAATAATAATTAAATTAAATATTACATTAAAATTATATTAATATGTATTGCTATTATATTATATAAATATATATTTTTATATTGAATAATTTAATAATAATAATTGTATTTTTTGTTTTAAATTGTTTTCATTTATATTAATTCATTTATTAAATAAATTAATTAACATATATAAATTTAAACGTGTTTGTGTGTGAGTGTGTGTGTGTATGTGTGTGTGTGTGTGTATATATATATTTTTTACAGAACTATTTATTATTAAAACCAGAATACCTTATTATAAATATGTATTAAACATTTTTGTATGACTTCAGCTGAGCTGTATTTTAATGTATGAATAAAATGAAATGCAAATATGTTTATTTATTTATTAATGTTTATCATAGCAGTTTTATGTTGTGAGTTGCTGAGTTATTGTAATATAATTATATAGTTAATTTTAGGTTATTTCTCATGGTCATACTCATTATTAAAATTAGGTTTATTTTTCATCATATTTGAGCAATTATTAAATTATTAAAATCTAAATATTAATTTTTATAAATGAAAAATCTATTTAATCAAATGATTGACACTGCATACTTCAGGGTTTTGACCAATCAGATGCTGTCTGGAGTGAGAAGCCCCTCCCCCTCTAATAAAGTCACACTCATTGATATCTAAATATTTTGAAAATTTGAATATTTGTGAATAAGAAAAATCTCATTAAGCATTAATGACTCACACTGCACTACTCCAGTTTTACACCAATCAAATGCTGCCCTGAGTGGGAAGCCCCTCCCCTGCTCATGTTACTCTGATTTAAACTCTGCTTCTCCAGAGAGTTTGTGGTGCTTTTGTTGAGTTGTCCAGCGTAAAGCCTGCGCTGTAAATCAGTCACAGCACACAGATCAGCTTTATTAATAACCTGCGATGAGTTTGATAGATGCGGAAACGGAGTCAGCCGGAGAACAGGCGAGCAGCTGCTCATGAGGACAGTGATGGAGAGTTCAGCCGTAACACTGTTTCAGCAGACGCGTCCCAGAGTCTGACTGAAAAGCTGAAGGGGCTTTTTCCTAATAATTCATCCATTCAGAGACGCTTTCACTTCCTGCAGGGATTCAGCTGCTTCCTGAACTCTGCTGTCATGACACGTCAGCACTTTTTATCACAGTAATAGTTATTTTTGTTAATGTGTAGTGATTTGAAGGTCGATGTTTGAGGTCATTTCAGCTGAGACTGGACAGGGCAGGGCATAGAGTAGCTTTAAAAGCAGCCAGTTGTGTTTTATTGTATCACAGATCTATTAGTAAGAGAGGTTGAACTAAAGTACATCTAATGATAACAATAATAAAAATATCAATTAATAATAATTATTATTATAATAATAGCAATATTTCATTCAGTTTTCTTCAGTTTAGTCTATTAATTTATTATTTAAATCATGACATAATTTTAAATCATAAATCCAGAAAAATAGGAATAAGGATGTTTCCCAGAGCTGCACGTACAGTATGATCATGTGTGCATGACTGTCATGCTGCTTTTGTCATGCTGTCTGATGCAGTTCTCTGGTTTGCCGTGACTCTGTGCTGGTAATGAAGTGATGAGAGTTTGAGCTCCAGCAGATCATCTGGAAAACTCATCAGTGTGATGAGAGGAAAGTTTACAGCGGATCATAAACAGAGAGAGCGATCACACACGTCTGCGCTCTCTTTGAAGATTAGTGGTTTATCTGGGATGTCGTGTCAGTAACTCATCATTCAGATTCCTGCAAAACTGCAACACACACCTGCAGCTTGGAGTTTATACTGTATATATACGGCTGAAAGCAGAAGTGTACATACACTCTAAATAAAGAAACATAACCATTTCTAATAAATGTCTGATGGTAAATGATATTAAACGTTTACTATTGTAGGTCTGTCAGGATTAACTACATGATTTACATTTGCTAAATGCCAGAATAATGAGAGAATTTGTTATTAATTTCTAGACAGTCAAGAGTTTGGTGCTTGGTATTTTTTAGCTTTGCTTTTAAACTGTATAACTTTGGTCAAATGTTTTGGGTCTCCTTCCACAAGCTTCTCACAGTAGTTTGCAGGAGTTTTGGCCCATTCCTCCTGCAGAACTGCTGTAACTGAGTCAGATTTGTTGGCTGTCTTGCTCACACAAGCATTTTCAACTCTGCTCACACATTCTCTATAGGATTGAGATCAGGGCCTTGTGATGGCCACTCCAAAACATTCACTCTGTTGTCCTTAAAGCATATTTGAACTCATTTGGCAGTGTGCTTAGGGTCATGGTGTGTCTGGAAGAGCCATTTGTGGCCAGTTGTAATGTCCTGGCTGATGTGTTGAGATGTTGCTTCAGTATTTCTCCATGATGTTCTGTCTTCATGATGCCATCTATGCTGTGAAGTGGACCAGTCCCTCCTGCAGCAGAACAGCCCCACAACATGATGCTGCCCCCATACTGCACAGTTGGGATGGTGTTTCTAGGCTTGTA
>NC_141032.1:51837500-51892500 GCF_052040795.2 Danio rerio | reverse complement strand
GAGCTCACTCTCTTCATTTCACACTATCCCACAGTTTAACCTTCAGCCAGCAGTGTGCAGCTCCTGATCGTCTGCAGCAGGACTCATTTTTCTTCTCGCAATGTGACCCAAATGATCAGGGTTTGTGGCGACACACAGCATTAATCTCTGAGTCCCGCGGCCAGAGCTCGACTCACAGACACTCACCATAACTCATGAGCGCTGCTGTCCTGAATAATAACTGCACGCCTGCTCTACAGCGCCCGCATGAGGAGCTCTGAGTCATGACATCTTCAAGATGAGTCCTGTTTTCTTCTGGTAACTTCCTCTTTATTACTAAAGCAGTTGTTCACATGAAAGTTATTCTATTATTGCTCACGTTGAGCCAAACCTGCTCTTCATCGTCTGTGAAACACAATAAATGATAAGCGGAGTGTTGGAGCTGGTGGGAAATCACGGACTGAACAAATGACTGATTATTACTCTATTGATTTCCTGTGGGAAACTACTTTTTATATGCTGTTTATGTGTTTTTATTTAGAACAGCAAGAAGGTCTCTGGTTTGAGCCCCGGCTGGGTTAGTTGATGTTTTTGTGTGGAGTTTGCATGTTCTCCCCCTGTTGGCATGGGCTTTTTCCGGGTGCTCCGGTTACAGTCCAAACACATGCGCTATAGGGGAACTGATCAACTAAACTGGCCGCAGTGTATCAGTGTGTGTGTGTGTGTGTGTGTGTGTGTGTGAGTGTGTATGGGTGTTTCTTAGTACTGGGTTGCGACTGGAATGACATCCGCTGTGTAAGACATATGCTGGAATAGTTGGTGGTTCATTCCGCTGTGGATACCTACCTCTGAAATAGAAACTAAGCTGAAGGAAAATGAACGAATGTTATGTGTTTGAATGAATTTGGTAAAAAAAGAAACAACTACATGTTGAACACAATATTTATTAAATTAAATTCTATTAGATTCAATTAAATTTCATAAAATACACGTGTGTCATTAAAAAGCATTAGATGACTTATGAAACCAGACATTTGAACAACAGTGTAAAGTCTGTACATTTATTTATTTATTTTATGCTATAATTTCTAAATATCCTCTGTTATTGTACATATAGATAATATATGTAGTGTTAGAGAGAAAATCCAGGCTGAGAGTAAGCATTAGAGTGCAGTTTAGAGACTATGTGCATTGTGTTGTGTGTGTTTGTGTGTGTAGTGTAGAGCAGATCTCAGGTCAGTGTGTGTGTGTGTGTGTGTGTCTTATCAGCGCTGATTTACAGCTTCTGTCTTCTCCGCACAGCAGCATCATTAATAGGCCTCTCTCTCTCTTTCTTTCTCTGTGTGTGTGTGCATGTGTGTGTGTGTGTGTGTGTGTGTGTGTGTGTGTGTGTGTGTGTGTGTGTGTGGGAGCATCATTAATAGAGACAGTGATTAATTTCCCACTGAACCGGGAACAGGCTGAACTGTTTGATTTATGAGCTGCTGTGAGTTCAGCTCATTGACTCGTTATTTATGCTGATGAGCAATTAGTGAGGTCAGTGTGGACTAATGCAGAGTCCCGGACCATCCAGAGAAACAGCACAGCGGTGTGTGACAGAGCAGCTCAATCTGTGCTCAATACTGACATCACACCGCACACACCGCATGCTCATAGTCAAAATGATGTTTTCAATATGTTATGATATGCATCAATGTGTGTATAGTCATTCATTCATTTTCTTTCAGCTTAGTCTGTTATTTTTTTTAAAGGGTCGCCACTGTGGAATGAACTGCCAACTACTCTGTTTTACGTAAGTAAAATAACGTGTGCTTCGGTTTCCCCCAACGTCCAAATTAATGAACTGTACTGGCCTTAGTGTATATGAGTGTGTGTGACTGAGTGTGTATGGATACTGGGTTTCAGCTGGGAGGGCATCCGCTGTTTAAAACATATGCTGGAATAGTTGGCAGTTCATTCCGCTGTGGCAACCCTTGATAAATAAAGGACTAAGCTGAAGGAAAATGAATGAATGAGTTAACAGTGTGTCATCCCTGTTATGGTCAACTCTGTTACAGGTTTAAGAAGTTTAATAACGAGCTAAACAACAAATCGGAACACAATCGAATGTCATATCATATTTAAGTGTGTTATTTTACTTTAATATTGGATTGAGGAAATTAATAGAAAACGCTTAAAACATTTTCATTTCTCCTCTTCCTGAACCCCACAGGCTGTTCTTATTTATCTTTGTTATAAGCAAAATAAATTTTCAGAAAGAAAGTCAATTATTTGTTGTGAAATTGCTTCCCAGGGGATTGATTCTACTAATGTTTTAAGATGTTTGTGCGTGAAAACAACACCTCAACCATTCTAAAAAGTGAAAATAATGATATACAACACGTTTGCAGATGCACTCGCAGCTCTCGACATATATCTGGCAGACAAAATGTGAAATGTACATTATATTAAATGTGGGAAATTAAAACAAATGAACAAAATACATAATATAAAACCTAATAAATAAAAGGTGAATGATTTATAATGTAATTATCTTAATAGTGAATGCCTTTTTATTCATCTTTAATTAAAGTTGTTTATAATTAGTTAGTTGTTGTTGTTTTTGACTCACACACCCCCGTGTGATCCCTCATTAATGAACCACTTGTGTTTTGTAAACTCTGGTCGGTACAAATAAAAATGTGAGTCTTATATTAATGTTCAAATGGATTTAATCAAAACACATGCCCTCTTCTGCATGGCTGTCAGTGATGAAACCTTCACTTTAGCTGCAGAATAACGGGAGTTTTTGAACTGTGTCACCTAGGTTGCCTGGGTGTTTTACTATAATGGATCCTTCAGTAGTTCTAATAGCCCGACAAACACTCTGCAGAGCTCAACAACATGTTTTTGTGTTTAATAATGTCCTCGTGTGTTTTTGAGATGCATTACACATCTGCTCTGGGATCAGTGCATGTCTGGCGTGTGTGTTTGGCTGGAAAAAGGAAGTGATAACAGCATGCTCTAAATGAGCTTAATCATCTTAATTAAGCAGTTGTGCTGCTAAACGAGCTTAATTATATTAATTAGAGCTGTGTAAGCACACCTGTGCTGAGAGACCAGGCTCCCACAGTGCACACAGGTGACGAACATGTGCGCACAAACACACACGGGCACACACCACATGCTGAACCATATTTATTCTGCTGCTTGTCTGTTGCTATGTTGTCACCGGGACTCTGATTGTTGTGTGTTGCTTTACTGTGTGTGTATGCAGATTCTAGGATGTTAGATAGTTAGATAGTGTTGCTGTGTGGTTGCAAGGGTCTTGCGAGTGTTTTAGTCTGTCACTACGATGCTGGAAGCATTTTAGTGTGTTGCTGTGCAGTTGCTAGGGTGTTGCAATTGTTTTAGTGTGTTGCTGTTTTGTTGTAAAGTTGTTACAAAGTTGCTAGTGTTTTAGTGTGTTGCTATGCAGTTGTTGCAATGTTGCAAGTATTAGGTGTGTTGTTGTGCAGTTGTTACAATGTAGCAAGTGTTTCAGTGTGTTGTTATTGCTAGTGTTTTAATGTGTTGTTGTGCAGTTGCTAGTGTTTAATGAGTGTTTCATTGTGTTGTTGTGCAGTTGTTAGTGTTTAATGAGTGTTTTAGTGTATGTTGTTGTGCAGTTGTTAGTGTTTAATGAGTGTTTCATTGTGTTGTTGTGCAGTTGTTAGTGTTTAATGAGTGTTTTAGTGTGTTGTTGTGCAGTTGTTAGTGTTTAATGAGTGTTTTATTGTGTTGTTGTGCAGTTGTTAGTGTTTAATGAGTGTTTTATTGTGTCGTTGTGCAGTTGTTAGTGTTTAATGAGTGTTTTATTGTGTCGTTGTGCAGTTGCTAGTGTTTAATGAGTGTTTCATTGTGTTGTTGTGCAGTTGTTAGTGTTTAATGAGTGTTTTATTGTGTTGTTGTGCAGTTGTTAGTGTTTAATGAGTGTTTTATTGTGTTGTTGTGCAGTTGCTAGTGTTTAATGAGTGTTTCATTGTGTTGTTGTGCAGTTGTTAGTGTTTAATGAGTGTTTTATTGTGTTGTTGTGCAGTTGTTAGTGTTTAATGAGTGTTTCATTGTGTTGTTGTGCAGTTGTTAGTGTTTAATGAGTGTTTCATTGTGTTGTTGTGCAGTTGTTAGTGTTTAATGAGTGTTTCATTGTGTTGTTGTGCAGTTGTTAGTGTTTAATGAGTGTTTCATTGTGTTGTTGTGCAGTTGCTAGTGTTTAATGAGTGTTTCATTGTGTTGTTATGCAGTTGTTAGTGTTTAATGAGTGTTTTAGTGTGTTTTTGTGCAGTTGTTAGTGTTTAATGAGTGTTTTGTTGTGTTGTTGTGCAGTTGTTAGTGTTTAATGAGTGTTTTAGTGTATCGTTGTGCAGTTGTTAGTGTTTAATGAGTGTTTTGTTGTGTTGTTGTGCAGTTGTTAGTGTTTAATGAGTGTTTTAGTGTATCGTTGTGCAGTTGTTAGTGTTTAATGAGTGTTTTAGTGTGTTTTTGTGCAGTTGTTAGTGTTTAATGAGTGTTTTGTTGTGTTGTTGTGCAGTTGTTAGTGTTTAATGAGTGTTTTATTGTGTCGTTGTGCAGTTGTTAGTGCTTAATGAATGTTTTAGTTTGTCGTTGTGCAGTTGTTAGTGTTTAATTAGTGTTTTAGTGTGTCATTGTGCAGTTGTTAGTGTTTAATGAGTGTTTTATTGTGTTGTTGTGCAGTTGTTAGTGTTTAATGAGTGTTTTATTGTGTTGTTGTGCAGTTGTTAGTGTTTAATGAGTGTTTTATTGTGTTGCTGTGCAGTTGTTAGTGTTTAATGAGTGTTTTAGTTTGTTGTTGTGCAGTTTTTAGTGTTTAATGAGTGTTTTATTGTGTTGTTGTGCAGTTGTTAGTGTTTAATGAGTGTTTTATTGTGTTTTTGTGCAGTTGTTAGTGTTTAATGAGTGTTTTATTGTGTTTTTGTGCAGTTGTTAGTGTTTAATGAGTGTTTTAGTGTGTGTTGTTGTGCAGTTTTTAGTGTTAAATGAGTGTTTTATTGTGTTTTTGTGCAGTTGTTAGTGTTTAATGAGTGTTTTAGTGTATGTTGTTGTGCAGTTGTTAGTGTTTAATGAGTGTTTTAATGTGTTGTTGTGCAGTTGTTAGTGTTTAATGAGTGTTTTATTGTGTTTTTGTGCAGTTGTTAGTGTTAAATGAGTGTTTGATTGTGTTTTTGTGCAGTTGTTAGTGTTTAATGAGTGTTTTAGTGTATGTTGTTGTGCAGTTGTTAGTGTTTAATGAGTGTTTTATTGTGTTGTTGTGCAGTTGTTAGTGTTTAATGAGTGTTTTATTGTGTTGTTGTGCAGTTGTTAGTGTTTAATGAGTGTTTTATTGTGTTTTTGTGCAGTTGTTAGTGTTTAATGAGTGTTTTAGTGTATGTTGTTGTGCAGTTGTTAGTGTTTAATGAGTGTTTTATTGTGTTGTTGTGCAGTTGTTAGTGTTTAATGAGTGTTTTATTGTGTTGTTGTGCAGTTGTTAGTGTTTAATGAGTGTTTTATTGTGTTTTTGTGCAGTTGTTAGTGTTTAATGAGTGTTTTAGTGTATGTTGTTGTGCAGTTGTTAGTGTTTAATGAGTGTTTTATTGTGTTGTTGTGCAGTTGTTAGTGTTTAATGAGTGTTTTATTGTGTTGTTGTGCAGTTGTTAGTGTTTAATGAGTGTTTTAGTGTGTTGTTGTGCAGTTGTTAGTGTTTTATGAGTGTTATATTGTGTTGTTGTGCAGTTGTTAGTGTTTAATGAGTGTTTTAGTGTGTCGTTGTGTATTTCTCTTGTCTTCTTGTAAAACTCGTCAGACACATCAGACTAAAGCACACAATCACTATGCTTGTCTGGTGTTTTGAGATTTGAAGTGTCCTAGTGAGATGAAGTTTGTGTGTAAGCTCAGTGTTGTGTTGAGAGAAACACAAAGACAGAGCCTGTAAGCCTTGACAAATAGTCAAACACACTGGAAGGTCATTGATTGTTTGGCCACAGTTGTGTGTTAATCAAGACAAACGCAGAAGAAGAAGATGTAGATCAGTGTCTGAACAGCAGAAGGTCACGCTGGAGCATCTCTGCACTCAATCTGACATCAGCAAATATCAGGAAATGAGCATTAGAGAGAGACCCGTGCAGCGAAGGACCAAAGCCTGTCATTTAACAACACGCTGCCGTTTACTATTGATTGTGTGGTGAAGAGAAAGACTGAACCCCAGACGACTGAACCCGCAGACACACACTCACACTGCTCTATTGAGTTCAGCTTCATTTATTATTTATTAGCATTTACTTCTTTCCTTTTGTTTGTACTTTTGTCTTAGCTTTTTTGTTTTATTTTTATTTATTTAAATTATTTTTATTATTTTTATTTAATAATTTGTATTAATAATGAATATTAATAAAATCATTTAGCATTTTATTTAAAATGTATGTATGTATATATATATATATTTACATTTTTAAATATGATTTTTTAGATATTTTTACTAAAATATATTGAAATTAAAATTGTATATTGTTTATTTATATTCTGTTTAATTTTATAAAGTTTTTGCTTTTTGTTTGTTATTTTCATTATTTTTATTAATTTGTCATTTTTATTTGCTCTTTTTCAACTTTTTATCTCTTTGATATCATTTTCAATTTATTTATAATGTTTATGTTGTTGTAAAATATATTAACATTATTTTATCATGTGTTATATTAATATTTACATTTTTTTTTCTTTATATAGTTGTTCTGTTATTTTGTTATTTTCATGTTATTATTATTTTTATGTCATACTATTTAAACAAAATCACATCTTGAAGAATTCTGAAGCATATTTTCCAGTGCATATTTACAAAAAAAAAAAAAAAAAAACGTTTGTCATTTGATTTAAAGGACATATGTATTGCAGTAAGGTTATTCTCAGTGTTGAAGCGAATGCTGTAATGGTGTAAAATAATACATCATACATTAGCATTAATCTGCTACTGTAATCTGCTTTATTTCCTCAGTGCAGTGTTTTTTCATGAACTCAAGGTCATGCTGACGGGCTTAATGCTGCCATTTATTCTCCTAATTGAAGTGGAGATCAGACTTATGATGGTCTTTCTGCTGGCATTATTAATCATGGAGCGATTATAAAGTGCTTTTTATCTAAGTACAACAAGTATACCATTAATATTTAAGTACTCCGAGAGAGAAAATATAGTAGAGTTTGCTTATAGCCTTCAGTTAAAACAAAGAGAGGATGGGTTTGGCTAATATAAAGCAATAGTTTCTGCTATATATATATATATATATATATATATATATATATATTATTAAAGATGTATGTTTTTATTATTTATTTTTGGGCCTTTTTAATTACTACATTAATATTAATATGTAAAAATAAAATAATATGTTATTTATTATTTTTATGTCATTATTATTAATTAATTTTTAGTTTTTTCTGTCATCATATGATCTTCAGAAGACTTAAACTAGCAATAATCTTATATATAATAAATGTCTCTTAATTTTATTAAAGAGATGATCTTTATGTTTTTATTATATATTTGCTATAAAAACTGTAATGTACATTTAAATAGCATCAGTTTTTTTTTTGCTGTGAAGTTGCGAGTGTATAGTGTGTTGTTGTGAAGTTGCTAGGATGTTGTGAGTGGTTTATCATATACCCCTAGTTGTTGTGTCATTGTTATTTTGTAAGTGTTTAGTGTGTTGCTATGGAGTTGCCAGGGTGTTATGATATATGTGTGTGTTGGTGTGCTGTTGTTAGGGTGTGTGTGGGTGTTTTGTAATGGAGTTGTTACAGTGATACAAAGTTTTGTGCAGTTGTTACAATGTTGCAAGTATTTTAGTGTGTTGTTGTGAAGTTGTTGCAATACTGTAAGTGATTTAGTGTGTTGTTGTGTTGTAAGGCCAGGGAGTAACACCACAACAGAAGGTAGGATCCAATATGCAGGTTTATTCACAGTCAGGCAAGCAGTGGTCAATACGGGAGCAAACAGGTATGTGAGGACAATCCAGAATCGTAGTCAGTTTAACAATCAAGAGGTCGAAAGGCAGGCGGCAGACAAGGATAACTAAATAAACAAGGCTAGGTTCAAAACACAGGAAAACAAGACAAGGAAAACGCGTTGTAATGTTACTTTACAGTGAACAAGACTCGGCAAACTGAAGGAGTGAATGAGTGGCTTAAATAGTGTGTGTTAATCAGTCTCTGAAAGTCCTCAGGTGTGAATGTAAATCAAGCTAAATGAGAAAGCAGGTGTGTGGGTGAAGAGCATGTATGAAGTTGAAGTCCATTAACTGGCAGATTTGTAGTTTCATGAGTGAGTGTTTACCAGCGACATCTGGTGGTTTGTTCACTGGTAAACATGACATGTGTATATAAAGCAATAGTTTCTGCAAAAATATCTATTTACTAAAAATCTGTTTTTATTATTTAGGTTTGGGTTGTTTTTATTATGACATTAATATTTTTGTGTAATAATTAAAACAGTTACTAATTTATTCATATTTAATATTGCCGTTATTACTAATTAATGATGTTTTTTCTGTCATCATATGAAGTCTTCAGAAGACTTAATAATGTTATCTACAGGGGGGCCATTAATGTGATTACACTTTGGTAAAATGGGATTGCTCGGTGATATTGACGTTCTGTTTGTGGCACATTAGTAGATGTGAGGGGGCAAACTTTTCATGATGGGTGGTGACCATGGTGGCCATTTTGAAGTCAGCCATCTTGGATCCAACTTTTATTTTACTTCAATAGAAAGAGGGTCATGTGACACATCACACTTATTGGGAATTTGTCAAGAAAAACAATGGTGTGCTTGGCTTTAACGTAACTTAATTTTTTTCATGAGTTATTTACAAGCGCCCTCACATATGGCACACACAGGACATTAATATCACCAACCATTCCCATTTTATTGAGGTGTATCCATATAAATGGCCCACCCTGTACACAGCTGGAGATAATCTTTTTGCATTTATAGCAATATTTTTGCAATAAAAACTTACATTTAATTTTAAATTGTATTTTTTTGGAAAAAATTACAGTGAAATAGCATCTGTTTTTATTTACACCAGTTAAATTGATGTCAAATAGAGTTACAATGGAGGGACAGAATACACTCCTCATATATGTATATAGGGAATCTCTGTTTACATTTTGAAGATGAATGGAAATCTTCTCGTCTTGAAACTAAATGAGACAGAATTGCCATTTTTCGTCTAAATATCTTCGCCTGAGTTCTGTGTTTATTTCTCCAATCCCATATTTCACACATCAGCACATTTCTGAGCCACTTTGTAATTTTTGGGAAGGAGTATTAAATCCCATTTATCGCGCTGTTTGTCATATTTCGCAGCTCATCTGCTGTGATTTTAATATGAAGACGGTCTGGAGGAAGTTTCATAGCAGAGAGAAGTCAGAATTGACGTAGGAATAAGTAAAAGAAGACAGAAGCTGCACTCCTGGATGAGTTTAAGCCTATAAACACTGACGCTGGAGAGTGTGTGCTGTAATATTCCTCATTCACATCACAGACGGAGGGAGAGAAGACTAAACGCAGCTTTTGACTGATGAAGGAGAGACAGAAGAAGACCTGAGAAACACTGGAGTATACTGGAGGAGTATATAATTAATTATGTGTTCATATTCATGCATATACATATTTACATACAGTTGAATACATATTGAATACTGACATATTTACATATAGCCCTCCTGTGCAATGTTTACTCTCCTTCAAATATTTCCTGAATGATGTTGAACAGATTCAGGAGTTGTTCACAGTGTGTCTGATAATATTTTTTCTTCTGGAGAAAGTTTTGTTTGTTTTATTTTGGCTAGAATAAAAGCAGATTTTAATTGTTTTAAAGTCATTTTAAGCTCAATATTATTCACCCCTTCAACAATATTAGATCACTGTTATACAATGACTTGCCTAATTACCCTAGTGCAGCCTTTACATGTCACTGTAAGCTGAACACTAGTGTCTTGAAGAATAGTCTAATATTATGTGCTGTCATCATGATGAAGAGGAAAGACATCAGTGATTAGAAATTAAATTAAAATTAAAAAATAAATAATTATGAATGTTTAGATACATTTTAGTGTGTGTAATAATGTGTGTGTGTGTGTGTGTGTGTGTTTGTGTGTGTGTGTGTGTGTGTGTGTGTGTGTGTGTGTGTGTGTGTGTGTGTTTGTGTGTGTGTGTGTTTGTGTGTGTGTGTGTGTGTGTGTGTGTGTGTGTGTGTGTGTGTGTGTGTGTGTGTGTGTGTGTGTGTGTGTGTTTGTGTGTGTGTGTGTGTGTGTGTGTTTGTGTGTGTTTGACTTTGGCTGTGACTCTTCAGTGGCTCTGTGTGTGTGTGTGTGTGCGCTTGTGCGTTTGTGTGTGTGTGTGCGATGAGCCTGTCGTTTCAAACGCCTCATTCATCTGTCCAGCTTTCCAGGAGAAAGCTGATTTACGGTGTACGTGTGTGTGTGTGTGTATGCTGGGGCCGTGGGTTAAGAGGAGGTCTGGCAGGCAGTGCAGGACATTTATCATCTCGAACTGCGACAGTCAGATAAGAGAAAATAACTCAAGTCCACACACACACACACACACACACACACACACACACACACACTCACACACACACACACAGTTTCAGTGCATTTCTCATCAGGATTTTGCTCCTATTCATTATTGTAACACGTTTCTCCGCTCTTCTGCATTCATTTACTCATTTATCACATCTTGTTAAGCTTTGAGCGGCCAATATTTGTTTTATACAATTCAACATTTTCCCTCCAACAGTGTTGAAGACAGCTGTTACAGTTCTGTACAGTTCTCTCTAGTTTCAGCAGAGCCTCCCTGTCAAAATAAATAACCCAATGCAATCTGAAAGCATTTACATTACGTGTCTTATACATTTTTCCTCCAATTTCAATATTCTGTTGATTTTTCTTTCCTCCAAATTCAGCATTCTGATCATGGATTTTTCTTTTCAGATTTTGCATTCTGTTGATATTTTCATCCAAGTTCAGAATTATGCAGATTTTTCCCTCAAATGTCAGCATTCTGTAGGTTTTTCCCCAAAAGCTTTAGCATTTTATAGATTCTGTAAATTTCCCTCTAAAAATCAACATTTAATGAATTTCCCTCAAACACATTTTGTTAATTTCCCTCCCAAAAAAATCAACATTTGTTAAATTTCCCTCCAAAAATCAGCACTCTCTAAATTCCCTCAAGCATTCCCTCCAAAATCAACATTCGATAAATTTCCCTCCAAAAATCCACATTTAATAAATTTCCCTCCAAAACAGCGCTCTGTAAATTTCCCTTCAAAATCAGCATTCTCTAAATTTCCCTCCAAAGGCAACATTCAATAAATGTCCTTCCAAAAATCAACATTCGATAAATTTCCCTCCAATAATCTACATTTAATAAATTTCCTTCCAAAACAGCATTCTGTAAATTTTCCTCCAAAAATCAACATTCTCTAAATTTCCCTCCAAAAAATCCACATTCAATAAATCTCCCTCCAAAATTAAGCATTCCTTAAATTTCTCTGCAAAAATCTACATTTAATATATTTCCCTCCAAAACAGCACTCTGTAAATTTCCCTCCAAAAAATCAACATTCAACAAATTTCCCTCCAAAAATTAACATTAAATAAATGTCCTTCCAAAAATCAACATTCCATAAATTTCCCTCCAAAACAGCATTCTGTAAAATTTCCTCCAAAATTAAGCATTCTCTAAATTTCCCTCCAAAAATCCACATTCAATAAATTTCCCTCCAAATTTCAGCATTCTCTAAATTTCCTTATAAAATCAACATTCAATAAATTTCCCTCCAAAACAGCACTCTGTACATTTCCCTCCAAAATGAAGCGTTCTTTAAATTTCCCTCCAAAAAAAACAACATTCCGTAAATTTCCCTCCAAAAATCCTCATTCTGTAAATTTCCCTCCAGGATGTGAGCGCATGCCTCAGCCCTGTGTTTTGTGTGTTTTCCAGCACGTGGTGTTGCAGTTGTGTGTATGCTCCTCCTCAGAGAGGGTTTGGTGTGTGTTGTGAGTGATGTGTGTGTGATGTATTGTGCGGTTTACACTTGTGTTGTTATTGTGACGGAGGGTCAGGATGGGGTCAGACTGATGGATGATCTCTGTCCAGAGCTTTAATATCCTCAGACGCAGCTCACACTCTGATAAAGCTCATATTTTACCATCGGCTGGGTGTCCTTTCTCTGAAAAATGATGTTGTGTTGGACAGGAAGGCCTGCTGTTTCCTCATGAATATGCATGAGTCTGGAGTGTGAGATCAGAGAGAGATTTTGGCCATGTTTATCCATTTAGGGAAGTGTTGTGTGCTCTCTGCAGGAATAATCCAGGTATAAATACAGTATATAGATCCAAAACATCAGCTGACAATGGAAACTAAATACTGAGAAGATGTACTGTAAATCTCAGTGCAGCTTTAAGAAACTATTTATTTATTTATTTATTATTCATTCATTCAGTCATTTATTCGTTTAATTATTTATTTATTTATTTATTTATTTTTTAATGAATGAATGAATGAATGAATTAGTTTATTTATTCATTTGTTCATTTATTTATTTATTTATTATTCTTTATTTATTCATTATTATTATTATTATTATTATTATTATTTATTATTATTATTTATTTGTTTATTTATTATTCATGCATTCATTCGTTTATTTATTATTCTTTATTTATTCATTATTATTATTATTATTATTATTATTATTATTTATTATTATTATTATTATTATTATTTATTTATTTATTATTCATGCATTCATTGGTTTATTTATTATTCTTTTATTATTTATTATTATTTTATTATTTATTATTTATATATTTATTTATTTATTTATTATTTATTATTTTATTTATTTATTTGTTATTTATTATTTTATTCATTTATTATTGTTTATTTATTTATATTTATTTGTTATTGTTTATTTATTTATATTTATTTGTTATTTGTATGCTCTTTTTACTATTTATAGTTATAAATAAATAAATGAGTATAAATTGAACCTAAACAGTTGTAGAAAATGTACTGTACATGCAAAAGAGCACAAATATTTCTCCAAATAAAAACATAAGACAGCAATAATATGATGCTTTAATTAACATTTATTAATCACATAATTCAATAAACTTAAAACAATGATCTCACACACACACAAATGCACACACACATACAGTATACACACACACTGCCCCCCCCCCCCCCCCACACACACAGCTGCAGGATTGTTTAAAATTTAGAAACACATGTTAGAGCTGGAAAGCTTTTAATTAGCAGTAATTATCATAGCAGTGTGTGTGTGTGTGTGTGTGTGTGTGTGTGAGTGTGTGTATGTGTGTGTGTGTGTGTGTGTGTGTGTGTGTGTGTGTGTTCCTGGTAAAAATAAACGCACACAGATAATGAGGCCCAGGAGAGATGAAGCCCTGATGGAGCCAGATCAGCTATTACTGTGTGAATTATCATCATGATTATTATAGCGGATTCTCTCTGAAAGTGAATCTTAGGGTGCTTTCACACCTGCCTTATTTAGTTCAATTGAATGGCACTAGAGTTTGTTTTCCCTCTTGGTGCCGTTCGTTTGGGCAGGTGTGTTCAAAAATCAACATTCTGTAAATTTCCCTACAAAAATCCACATTTAATAAAATTTCCCTCCAAAAAAATAATCGTTCAATAAACTTCACTCCAAATAAGATTTTAAAAAAGTAAAATTGAGTAGTCGCATGAGACATAATCTAAATAATCTGGAATACTTGATTCGGATTGGCCAATCACTGTCCAACTGTCCAAGATATGTTATTCTATAAGACTGATTATTATACGGAATAATATAATGAAAATGAATAAAGAAATGAGTTTACAGTGTAAAATATCCATAAATCAGCAGTTGTCCATATTTTGAGCTTCATGTTTTGTTTTTCCTCGTTTATTTCTGCTTGTGAACGTCATCATAGAATCTTTATTTTTCTTAAAAACAACTTTCAACCATGAGTTGTAATAAGTGTGTGTTCTGCACATGTGTAATAGTGTGCAGTGCTGTATTGTGTGTGTTGGTGTTGTATATCACGCTTCAGAAACCCTCTAATAAACTGCAGCACATTTTCTCTTATTTTACACACTTATTTCTCTAAATATTATTTTTTATTATATTATTTTAATTTTAAATTACTAAAATGTCAGTAAAAGTCACTGCATTAAACCGTAGAGTTGAATCTGCAACATCAGAAGTGGACAAAGCAGAGATCAACATCCCATAATGCAGTTCACAACCGGATATAAACCAAAAACACAGCAAACACAGAAACTGCTGATGAACTGATCTTCTTGACAGTGCTCCACACATCATGTTACAATCTTCATGTCTTTCATGATGTTGTTCTGTGTAATAATCATCATAATGTACATGCAGCCGGTGGTTATTTCTGCTGATACTCTTTATTCTGTAATAAACACCGGCTGGATGTGCATTATCCTATACTTGATCTATTATTAAAATCAAATGCTGCATCTGTTACAGTGGATTTGATCAGTGCAGAATATCATGAGCAAACGTTGATTTTGCCATCCTAACGAAGCTCCGGGATCTGCTTTATTTTCCGGCGTGCTGCTGTTTTGAATGCAGTAAAGCGTGCAGAAGTGTTTTGGACAGTCTGATGCTCCTGTGGTTTATTGGGCCGGTGCTAATAAACACTCTGCTGACGCCCAAACCTGTGTTTTTGCTGCGTCTGAAGATGCAACGCAGCACCCGGGAGAGAACTGCTCATCAGCCGCTATTAGCCTTCAGAGAAACACAGCTCAATTAGTCTAACGAGGAGCAGGACTAATGAAACTGAACCAGCACTCTCAGAGTAACTAACTGCTGCTGCGCATTAATGATCATGATGATGATGAAGATTAATATTATTCATAAGAAATTGTAGAAGTTAATACTTTTGTTTAGGATGCTTTAAACTGATGATAAAGACAATTATAATGGCACAAAAGATGTTCTTCTGAAGTTTGTGTTCATCAAAGAAATGCTGAAAAAATCGACTTATTTTTAATAATTATAATTAATAATAATTAATTATAATAATAAATAATAATAATGATAAATAATAATAATACTAAAACTAATAATAATACTAGCAATAATTAATAATAATAATAATTAGTAATAATAATAGTAATAAATAATATTACTACAACTAATAATAATAATAGTAATAATTAATAATAATAATTAAAAATAATGATGATAAATAATAATAATACTACAAATAATAATAATAATAATAATAATAATAATAATAATAATAATAATTATTATTATTATTATTAAACAATTATAATAATTAATAATATTACTACAACTAATAATAATAATAATAGTAATAATTAATAATAATTATTATTATAATAATAAAATAGTAATAAATAATTAATAATAATTAATAATAATAATAATAAATTTAAAATAACACAATAAATCACATTAAAGTACTTTTTTGTACTAAGATGAATAACAAGATTAGATAATAATAATATACTTTAAAATAATAATTACCTAAATAAATAAATAGATTAATTAATTAATAAACTAACAAATAAATAAATAAACTAATAGACTAAAATTATACAAACAGCACAACTCTTAGTAAGAAAAGCATTGTTGGTAGTAAATAAATAAATAAATAATCAATCATTAAATAAATTTATTTATTAATAGAATTCAATTTACTAATACAATTAAAACAATTATGATTAAAAGTAATTCACAATATAGTCAAAGTACAGTAAAACTCACAAACAGCTTCCTGTAGAAATAAACATGAAATTTTCAATACAAAATATTGGAATATGTTATTAAATATCATTAATGTAGAACTTTTAAACATATATATTTTTAGTTATCACTGATCTTTATATATATATGCGTGTGTGTGTGTGTGTGTGTGTGTCCATTAAAGCTGATCAGAAGTCAGTCTCTAGAGGTGTCTGCAGTTTCCTCATTAGTGTGTGTTTGAGTGTGTGTTTTTGTTTGAGTGTGTGTTGTGTGCGAGTGTGTATTTGTGTTGGAGTGTGTGTTTGAGGAGACGCAGCCTGTGTGTCTGTGCAGGCTCATTATGAAGCTGTTTTTCTGTCTGATCAGCTGTTCAGTGTCGACTGGCTAGGAAAAACAACAGAATCACATGTGGAGCTGATCAGACAGGCCTCTACCTGCAGAGCATGGATGGATTTGCTCTTCAGTGTTTGGACTTTCAGCAGTGAAGATTAAAGCACACTGAACTGATCTGAACTGAACTGAACTGATCTGAACTGAACTGAACTTCAGCTCTGAACACTGGACTGTACTAGAACTTCTGTGTTCAGCTGCTGTGAAACAATCTGCAGAACACTGTGATGCACCAGAGAAATGAAGATGAGTTGAATGGAGAGCAGAGAGAGCCAGAGGAATCTTTTTGTTATTCTCCTGTCTGATATTTCAAATATAAATCAAATGATTGTAAATATTAATAAAAAAAAATGTACAAAAAAATATTAACTCAAAAATGTCAAAATTGTGAGAATATAGTTGAATTTTTTGAGAATAAAATTGAAATATTACAAATATAGTCAGAAATGTTAGAATAAGGTTGAAATATTATGAATATGGTAAACATTGTTTGCAAAATATTATTTGAAAATAATTATTTCAGAAAAGTTGATATTCTGAGAAAGTTTAAATTGTGAGAACAAAATCCAAATTTGACAAGTTTTTTTGAGAGCAAAATATTTAACAATAATAAAAGCCGAAAATTTTGAGAACAAAGTTAAAATATTTTGAATGGTCAAAACTGTGAAAATAAAGTCAAAATATTACAAATAAATTAGAAATTATGAGAAAACATCAACTTTTCTGAATAAAATAGATTTCAGAAATATTGCAGAATTGTAAGAATTAAGTTAAAATTTGAGAATATAATTAACATTTTTTGTGAAAATAAGCATTATTTAAAAATTATATATATATATATATATATATATATATATATATATATATATATATATATATATATATATATATATATATATATATATATATATATATATATATATTGAATAGGGCGAGGCAGTGGCACAGTAGGTAGTGCTGTCGCCTCACAGAAAGAAGGTTGCTGGGATGCTGGTTCGAACCTCGGCTCAGTTGGTGTTTCTGCGTGGGTTTCCTCTGGGTGCTCTGGTTTCCCCAACAGTCCAAACACATGCGGTACAGGTGAATTGGGTAGGCTAAATTGTCCGTAGTGTATGAGTGTGTGTGTGAATATGTGTGTGGATGTTTCCCAGAAATGGGTTGCGGCTGGAAGGGCATCCGCTGCATAAAAACTTGCTGGATAAGTTGGCGGCTCATTTGACTGTGGCGACCCCGGATTAATAAAGGGACTAAGCCGACAAGAAAATGAATGAAAATATGGAATAGAATAGCTTATAATTCAATTCAATTCAATTCAGCTTTATTTGTATAGCGCTTTTACAATGTAGATTGTGTCAAAGCAGCTTCACATAAATGGTCATAGTAACTGGAACAGTGTGGTTCAGTAACTGGAACAGTGTGGTTCAGGTTTTAGTGTTTAAGTTCAGTTCAGTTCAGTTTAGCTCAGTTCAGTGTGATTTAATCATTACTGAGAGTTCAAACACTGAAGAGCAAATTCATCGATGCGTAGCTCTACCAATCCTGAACCATGCGAGGCAGTGGCGACAGCGGAGAGGGAAAAAAAACTTCACCTGATGGGAGTGAAGAAAAAAAACCTCGAGAGAACCAGACTCAGTTGGGCACGACCATTTTAATTTCTCCGCTAATTATAAATAATAAATTCAAAATATTAAGAATAGTCAAAACTGTGAAAATAAAATTGAAATTTAAGAACAAAAAGTCCAGATATTATGAATAAGTTTGAGTAAAGTTGAAATATTATGAATTGTCAGCTTGTTTTGATGTGCTGTGGGGTTGCTAGGCAGTAACTAAGGTGGCAGCAGTAAACAGAAACAGAAGCTGATGCTCATGGAGGTTTCCTCACGGGTTTGTTCCACTGGCACAGTTCCTCTCGGACATCCCTGCATTGTTCATGTGGCTTGGAGAAATTTCAGAGAAGTTTACAGAGACAAGCGGAGGAGACACAGATTACTGGCAGCCCATAGAGACGAGGTCAGTGAACTCTCCGAATGCTCCGACACAGAGGAAATATCCAGTGAGCGGCAGTTCTGTGGGCGCAAATGCCTTGTTGATGAGGCCAGAGGTCAGAGGAGAATGGCCAGACTGGTTCCAGCTGATAGAAAGGCAACAGTAACTCAAATAAGCACTCGTTACAACCGAGCTCTGCAGAAGAGCATCTCTGAACACACAACACGGCCAACCTTGAGGCGGATGGGCTACAGCAGCAGAAGAGCACACCGGGTGCCGCTCCTGTCAGCTAAGAACAGGAAACTGAGGCTACAATTCACACAGACTCACCAAAACTGGACAATAGAAGATTGGAGAAACGTTGCTGCTCTGATGAGTCTCCATTTCTGCTCACACATTCGGATGCTCGGCTCACAATTTGGCCTCAACAACATGAAAGCATGGATCATCCTGCCTTGTATCAGTGGTTCAGGCTGGTGGTGGTGGTGTAATGGTGTGGGGGAGATTTTCTTTGGGTCCATTAGTACCAATTGAGCATCAACGCCACAGCCTACCTGAGTATTGCTGCTGACCATGTCCATCCCTTTATGAGCACAGTGTCTCCATCTTCTGATGGCTACTTCCAGCAGGATAACGCAGCATGTCATAAAGCTCAATCATCTCAGACTGGTGTCTTGAACATGACAATGAGTTCACTGTACTCAAATGGCCTCCACAGTCACCAGAGCTCAATCCAATAGAGCAGCTTTGGGATGTGGTGGAACGGGAGATTGGCATCATGGATGTGCAGCCGACAAATCTGCAGCAACTGTGTGATGCTATCATGACAATATGGAGCAAAATCTCTGAGGAATATTTACAGTAGCTTGCTGAATCTACAACACCAGGGGTTAAGGCAGATCTGAAGGCAAAAGGGGTCCCTAATAAAGTGGCCGGCATATATTAATATTAAAGCTAATGCTCTTATTATCGTCATTAGGCATCATCTTTTGTATGAGTCTTGCGCAGTACTCCAGCCGTCTTCTGTGGTCTGAGTTTGTTCTTCAGTGTTCCTGCAGTGTTTTGATCTGTCAGAGTGATGCTGATGGAGAGAATCACAGCGGTGCAGTTACTAATACCACATTACTGCACTGCTAATGAAGATAACGAGCCAATCATCCTCATTTACACTCAATTTACTGCCAGAGAGATTCTCTAATTACTGCCATTACTCAACTCCTCTGACATCATTTACATGTAGTGCTTTAGCAGAGCAATGGTGATTATTACAGTAAAGAATCACTGCATTATTACACCATAATCTAACAACAACACACAGATCAATTACCCATGATCAACAGACGGGGTTTACTGTGTTCAAGTCACAGCTGAATCTGCAGCAGGAGTGTGTTATTTTGATCTTGGTTAATGTTCTGTCACTTATTTACTCATTCATTCATTTTCCGTCAGCTTAGTCTCTATTTCAGAGGTGGCCACAGTGGAATGAACCGCCAACTATTCCAACATATGCAAACCAGTACTGGAAAACACCCATACACACTCGTTCACACACACACACACACACACACACACACACACACACACACACACTTATACACCCCAGTCAATTATTTAGCTTGTTTTAAGGAAAAACTCACTTTATTTTGGCTCATAATTTCTGAAAACAACACTATATTTAGCGCTTGTCTAGAAAATGCTGACTGATTTCAGAATTTTTAGATAATCCAAATAGAAACAAAAACAAAACAAGACAAAAAGAAAAAGGTTGTGATTACTGAGTTATTAATCCCCAGCCGAGCTGCTGCTCAGTGATCTGAACAGCAGTAAACCATCGGTGTGTGTGTGTGTGTGTGTGTGTGTGTGCGTGCGTGCGTGTGTGTGTGTGTCGGCATTTTCTCTGGATGTTCAGCGGGTCTCTTATCTCGTCCTCCTGGATCCAGATTGCAGAAATATCTCTGACGTTCATCCAGAGACACTCGACTGATGTCCTCCAGAATTCAATTTCCTCCGCTCTGATCCGCTTTTATCAGCGTAATAACTGTTCCCAGGCCTGCGCTAATGAAACCCGTCAGTCCCACATATACCTGCACAGGTGTGTGTGTGTGTATGATCTGACACACACACTCCCTGAACTCTGCAGGGTAAAACACTGTATGACTGAGCACACCTAATATTCAGGATAATGCACATCCAGCCGGGGTTATGCTGATTATTACACGGCCGTCAGGAATACTCCATTCTGATTGGTCAGTCGCTACATTCCAAGATCAGCTTTATTAGTGACATTAGTGTGTGTAATATAGTCTTCAGTCTGCAAATCAAATGTATGTATTTATTTAAATTACATCTAACTTATTAATGAAACATCTTTAGGTTCAGTGTTTCGAAGGATATTTAGTATATGGAATATTTTGGTCCCAACGTATTTCCTGTTTAACATCGCCACATGTTGATAAATATGTTATGATAGCTGTTTTAACATTAAGTTATGATTGAATTATCTCGTTACAGTTATGAAATAGTTTGAGAACACGCCGGAAATGTTCATGGGCCAGTGACTTCACCACATTGAAATGGTCTGTTCTGACCTATCCTCTAATTAGCTCTTTCAGAGGTTATCAAACTAAGCAAACCATGCAGCTAATTTGACCTTACTTTTAGGCTATAAACACTCCCTGACAGAAGTCTTGTGTTGGATCTCAGCTGTCAGAGCAGCAGATAGTATCTGGTCTTCTAGTTGATGATGTGTGAAAGTGTCAGAAGGTGGATTTCTCTGCTGGATCATCTGCTGATCTGCATCAATCATCACCAATACTGCAGAAGACCTACTGGAACCAGCATGGACCAAGACTCTCACAGAAATCAGTCAAGTTTGGTGAAGGAGACATCATGGTTTGGGGTCATTCAGTATGGGGGCGTGCGAGAGATCTGCAACATCAACAGCCTGAGGTATCAAGACATCTGTGCTGCCCATTACATTACAAACCACAGGAGAGGGACAATTCTCCAGCAGGATAGCGCTCCTGCTCATACTTCAGCCTCCACATCAAAGCTCCTGAAGGTCAAGCTGCTCCAGGATTGGCCAGCCCAGTCACCAGACATCAACATTATTGAGCTGATGAAGGAGGAGGTGTTGAAGATGAACACAAAGACTCTTGATGAACTCTGGGATCCTGCTGAAGCTTTCTTCTTCATTCCAGATGACTTTATTAATCAGTGATGTGAGTCATGTCAGAGATGTATGGATGCAGTCCTCCAAGCTCATGATGGAGTCAGACACAATCTTCAACATCAAGACATGATCAGATTTATTGAGCTCAAATCAGCAGAATCTAGAGGCCTTCACCTTTCATAGAGACACTTCTGACACCAAATCACCAACTAGAAGAGCAGTTAGTATCTGTGTTCCTAAATCTTGGATAAGCCACAAGACTTCTGTCAGGTAGTGTATAGGTACAAGCACCCATTTTTTAAGAAGAGTGTGTTGTGAACATCATGAACGATCTGCCAGTTTCAGACTGTTGAATTCATCATTTCTCACATATCTGATTGGCGTGATTACTGGATACATTTATGATGGTATGAACCATTATAGGGGTGGTCAGATGTATATTTATATGATTTATTAATTTATTAATAATATTATTATTTAATATGCAGATCAGAGAAAACTATTTCTCTCTAATAAATGGTGATTTAAGACGTCCTTCAGGGGAGGGGGTGAAGCATTAATTAGGGGGTCAATCCCCCCATTTTCTACAGCTTTATGAAAACATTCATTAATAACAGCTCACCAATGTTTTTCTATCAACGTTGCAAAAAGATGATTTTAATGAATGTTATATGCTAACATTTACACAACCTTAAGGGAACATTACGGGATGTTCTGAGGAGTTCCCTGTTAGGATGTTGATTTGTTTTGATGAGGGTTAGTTTCGCTGGAGTAAGTCTGCATGTGCTGGACTCTCAGACATTATCTCAGCACCTGCAGGAGTTCAGCACCGGGTCGCTTTGGACTTATAAAGCACTGTAAGAGCAGCATGTTCTGCATCAGGCTGATGTTCAGTGAGAGACTTTAGTTTGAGGATCTGCTGTGATGAGATGAAGTGATGCTGACACTGAACAGATGAACAGCAGATCTCAGCGTGCTGAACTCCTGCACCGCTTCTCCTTCAGTCTCAGGATCTTCAGCAGATTCAAGAGAAATACAGAAACAGGAGAGAGACACGATCATATTCTCATCATTTTTTAACAATATATAAGCTGTGTGTGCTTTTGTGTGTGTGTGTGTGTGCGTGTGTGTGTGTGTGTGCGTGTGCTTGTGTGCTTGTGTGTGTGTGTGTGTCATGGTTATATTTTAATATTCTCTATATTATTTATTTAATTTTTATTTAATCCTGAAAAAGCTTTGTATCACAGGAATAATCCACACAATGCATTTATGTTTAGAAATGTGTGTATATGATTATATATTTGTATTAGTTTTATTTAATTTTAAATTAACTTATTCAGGTGATATGGTAGCCCAATCACATTACAGCAAGAAGGTCGCTGGTTCGAGTCCCGGCTGGGTCCGTTGGTGTTTCTGTGTGGAGTTTGCATGTTCTCGCCGTGATGGTGTGGGTTTCCTCCGGGTGCTCTGGTTTCCCCCACAGTCTAAACACATGTGGTACAGGTGAATTGAGTAAGCTAAAATTGGGCATATTGTATGTGTGTGTGTGTGTGAATGAGTGTGTATGGGTGTTTCCCACTGATGGGTTGCGGTTGGAAGGGTATTGGCTGCATAAAACTTATTCTAGATTAGTTGGTGGTTCATTCCGCTGTGGTGACCACAAATTAATAAAGGGGCTAAGCCGAGAAGAAAATTAATTCTTTCATTCATTCAGTAAACTGTGCATCTGTATTGATGCATATATAGAGTGTGACAATTATTCACAGATTAATGCAACTTCATTTAGTTTTACTTTTTATAAATGTAATAATAGCCAACCTCATTAACTTTATCAAGGTGCAGTGACATAAAAAGATAAATAAAAACAACAAAAACTAATTAAGGCGACCCTAACTATTAACTTGCATAACATGGGGAGAAACAAGCAAATTAACCAATTAAACTACAATAATTAAGGTGCATATTAAAGACAACAAATGTTAATTTTATATAGTAAATGAACTCCTTTCTAAATTAACACTGGTTAATCTGCCCTCCCCCATAGTGTATTCTATAGTTGGTATAGTCCACTTTACCGGAAGTATAAATAAACCGCTAACGCTATTCACCTGTTTGCCAGTCGGAGTCTCTGAGGGACAGAAGCAGCTCAACAACACAGCGAGTGTAAGTGTGAGCTCTAAAGCTACTAAACGCGATGAATTAAGCATTAAAAGTTGCAAGCAAAAGACGTGTGGTGTTATATCACCTTGAGCAAGCTTTATATATAAGTGGAGTTAACTGGGCTGTGTATCGCCATTTAATGATGTACAATATCTCATTTATATGATATTAAATAGTAAAATCACAGTTGGATAAACTAAGTCAATCGCCATGTTCTTAAATTACACTTTAGACAACACGATAACAATATTTACATGTTTGCTGGATTGCTGGAATACTGAATGTACTTATTTTAGTCACAACACTTGAAAACATTGGTCTAATGTTGGAAAACTGCCATATATATATATATATATATATATATATATATATATATATATATATATATATATATATATATATATATATATATAGCAGTTTTTTAAAACTTTATTTGAAACTTTTTAGGGGGTCATCTTTTATAGAGGGAAAGTTGGTTTTATATTGACACATTTGTTCAGGGATAACTTGTGGTTTGCTCCCCACTGTATAGTTTACCATGGTAATATTCAGTCTGAGTTGGTAAGTCTGACTTCAAAACAACATTAGCACTATTTAATTGACTGTAAACAAGTTTAAAAGTTTACTTTGACAGTCATTGGCTGATCATATGATTTCACTATTTAGAATATGCAGATAATACTTTTCTGCAGATATACTGTATTATCAAGGAGCAAGTCTGAATGTGTGAATATAAATCTAACTTGACCTCAATTTCTGAATTGAAAATATCAAGTATTGTGGGTTTTTGTTAACTCTACATCCCTGTTTACATAAATATATATAATTTTTCCATTAAATAGCAAAAAAAAATATATATATTTTTAATTATTTGCTGTTATTTAATGTATCAGTATATTATTTAATATTTACAATAATATATTATTTTTCGCTCATAATTTGTCTCTTACATTCACTCCAGGTTTGCTTGTTTTTTGTCATTTAAATTTATTAAATTGTTTTCTGTTTTTATGTTTAGAAGTTAAAACTTTTCCACTTTTATGACTTTTATGACAAGATTCTTGACTCACAAGCATTTTTAATTTTAATTCCTCAAGTAGGCTATTTTAAATATTCATTAATTTGTTCATTTATTTAGAGTTTTAAATCTACTTTTAATTTATAGTATGTTTTAATTATTTGTTTGTTAGTTTTTTTTTATCTGAATTTATACATGTATTATTTTAAAATACATCTTGAAGTTTTAATCAATTAAATATGAATGTATATAACACTAATACATATTTATTCTATGCAAATACAAAATAAACTCATGTACATTTTATTTACATGTATTATTAAAAAAAATACATCTTGAAATGCTAATCAGTTAAACATGTGCTCTATTAATCGTTCATTTCCTCTTTTTCCCCAATTTTTAAATATACTATTGTTTTAAATACATCATTAAATATTTATTTTCTTAGTGCATACTTATTTTCTTAGTTTCTTGGTGCACTTTCTCAATGCAGAATTTACATCTTCACCTGTAGATTTGAATGTCTCGCATGCAGGCATGGGATTATAGTCGTTTTATCGGGGTGAAGCTGCACGTTCATAAATTCTCCTTAATATCGTTCCAGAAAAGTTTTCTTTTCAAATGCTAAATGGAGAAATCAGATCAGCAGCCAACGACTCTCGAAGCCCACCAGTGTTCACAGTCAGTTATATAGTGCTGATGCTGTCTTGAAGTCATGTTTGCATGCTATTTCTGACCCAATATGCAATATAGCTGCAAACATTATAGGAGCGTGTCGCTGTTCAAAAATGATCAAATGTGTGAATATAAAACCAACTTTCCCTTAATAACCAGTTTCAACGTTCGGAAAAATCAAGGTTTTAAAACTGTGTAAAACATCTGTTAAACTGTATATGTAAGTTTTATTTTACGGGTTATTTTATTTCATTTTTAGGGCACCAGTATGTCCAGCAGAAAACAAGCCTCCACATCAACATCTACTGGTCAGCTCATGATGCTGCAAACATCTGAAAAATAAATCACCTATACAGCAACAGTGCAGTGGCTTTACCGTACTGTATATCCACAGATCTTCAAAGAGACCTTCTCAAGATGTAAAGAAATCTGTGCTTGACCATAATGAAGACAGCAGAGGGTGATGATTTCTTTTCAATATGTAGCCTGATTGTGTTCCAGGTTAGGGTTAGGGTTAGGTTACTGTTCCAAATCATTATAAATGTTTCTTAAAATTAAAAATATAGTTTGTAATGGGGGGAAAGCAGTTGTGTTTTTACCCAGACATTAAAAATAGAACATTTTATAGAAGCACAATACTGTGAAACCGTGATGTTTTTAGTTTATCATGTTGACAGAATCTTACACCAGCCCATGCCATGGATGAAGATTCTTCACTCTTGCAGGAACGTCAAAATATTCAATAAAAGCAGCAAAAACACGAGTTACCAACACTAATACATTCATATTTATTCTGTGAAAATACAAAATAAACTCATGTACATTTTATATACAGCCTTTTGTACATCATAATTAAATGTAAATGTTAATTCACAGGTACAGCTTAAGACATTGATCTGCTGATGGAATCAAACTCCCGAGCTAAAGCCACTCCTCAGCCATTCTCCATGCGCTGTCTGCATGATTTTAGGGCCACTTTTCGCTGGAGTCGGTCGCTTCTGGTCCTCCAAATAATATTAATAATTCAAGCGCTGGAATGACTGAAGAAGTGGACAGAAGCTGGAGGACACCTGCAGGTAAATCCTTGATTATTAACAGCAGAAAGCAGGAGAAATGCACATGTGAGGCTTATAAACGGTGTGTGTGTGTTGACATTTGTATTAATAATACAGTCATCATTTACTCAACTTTAGGACTGATTCAGACTCAGACAAATCCTCATCTTTGGAAGACAAATGAAGATATTTAACCCTCATGCACTGAAGCAAACAGCCCCAAAATGCTTTCATGATCATTTGTAATACATTAAACATTGTTAAATCTGGTTTAAAACAAACAAACTAAGCTAAAGTAACGTAATTAAAAAATATAGACAAATATACATTTCTAATATTAAATAATTATGTATTAAATAATATATATTTTTTTCCTTCTAATAATTATAGCACATTTGATTACGTCATTGTAAATAATACTCAAAAACATGTGAGAATTAATGTTTAAAAGTAGTATAATGTATCCTTTTTGATTAAAAAGGTGTTAAATTAGATTTAAAAGAGATTTTAAACTGCAAATGAACTACACAAAAGCTAAAATTATGATAGTTTTCTGCAGAAATATATTATAATTATATATATATATATATATATATATATATATAGATATATAGATAGGGCTGCAAGATATATTGTTTAAGCATCGATATCGCAATATGATCATGAGTCTGGATTATAATTTATCATTTCGCTTGTGTTTTTTTGATGGTTTTAAAAGCGTGCAGACATAAGAATTTGACAAATTAACAGCAATTGATTTAGATTTTATTGAATTGTTTATAAAATAAAGACTATGCAGTATTATTTTACATTTGATTCAATTACTGTACACCTGAATACAGTTTGACTCCTTGGACTAAATTAAAATGCTGATTATTTAATGTGTCTTTTTCTTTGTTGAAAGAGGTAGAGTTGGTTTTATATTGGCACATTCGTTTATTTAGCAGTCTCTATATTGTTTACTATGTTGCTTTGAATATTCGGTGGAAATTAGCATGCAAGTATGACATGTTAACAACATTAACACTGGCTAATTCACAGTGAACAATGCTGTAATTTGATAGTCATTGGCTGCTAATCTGATTTCTCTATTTATAATTTGCAAAGAATACTTTTCTGACGTTATATTATTAAGGAGAAAGTCTGAATATCCCAATATAAAACCAGCTTTACCTCTATTTAATATGCTTATGGATTGTTGATTATATTTTATGCACTCCCCTATAGCATCATCCCAGTCAATCTAAAATTATAAATTCTCTCTATGTAGTTATTCAACTCATCCAGTGAAATATATCGCAATGTTATTATTTTAATATCGTGCAGCAATAATATACATGTCGTTTGTGTTTGGAGTTGCATTTAAAACTCTGAATATACAACACGATTGCTCAAAACATGTCAAACAGAACAACATGAGCACTGCTCTGATGAACACATGAAGCAAATTAGACATGTGTTCAATCAAAGGCTGCTGTATAGAGGACACAGCTTTATATGATGAGCAGTTTTTATTATTATTATTATAAATGTACAGATGTTTTTATTAAACATTTTATTCCCTGATCAGCAAACAATAGCAGAACTCCTGATGCTGGAGGAATGAATCTCGAATCTGAGCTCTGTGAACACTGATAAAGATGAATCTGTTCAGCACTGTGAGAAGCTCTCGTGACTGAGGAGTCAGAAATATTCCTTCATTTGTGTTCTGAAGATAAACCAACATCATCTGAGTTTGAACAAACAAGTGTATGTATAACATACCACAGTAAATACTAGTGTTTTTGAACCATTCTACATATATTACAGTATTTATGACTGTTAATGGATGCTCCAGCATACTGCAGTATTTACTATAGGTGAACTGATATGCTGTTATTGTATACTTCAGTGTTTACTACAGTAGACTGGTGTATTGTAGTATAATATACCCTATAGTTGTAGAAAACTACAGTATTAAGTCAGTTGTTTATAAAACTGTAGTGTTGCTTTCCACAGCACCTGTAGAATCACCACAACAGATCAAACAGAATGGTTGAGAAACACTAGAGTATTTGTTGGCTCTGGGTAAAGGATGACTGTACTGTGGTTTGGTGTTGAGTGATGCTGTAACCCCAGCAGATCATGTTAATGAGATCACCTGAATTTGTTTATTTATTGCGTCAATATGCACAATCATTGGTTTTTAATCGACCAATCAGAGGCCGAGGAGGACCTGCGACCGCTCCGCACGACATGTGGCATCCGATAGGACCAAAAACACATCCCATGATGCTCTTTGGCTTTAATAAAGTCACATTCACCACTTCAGCTCCAGCAATACAGTAAAGATGAATATGCAAATGTTGAAGCGGAAACCAATGACGTCTGATCTACAGTCACAGTTACTCTCCAAGCGAATGCTGGGTGGTTTTAACACACCGCTGGGTCAAATGTGGACGAATACAACAGTTGGGTTAAGAAAAAAAAACTATTTAAATTTAATCTGAAAAATGAAGTCAGAGGTTAGGCTTGTCCATATTTGACCCAGCATTAATTAGAGTGTATTGTCACACATTTAGCTCAGGTTCTCCATCTTCTACAGTAAGTGTAGCACATTCTATGTGTAAATATATCTATCTATAACGCTCTTTTGGGCTTTTACCGTACTATATGTAAATCCAGTGGTTCTCAACTACACTGTAAAACAATAAACCGGATTAAACTGTCATAATAACAGTGCTTACAGAGTTTCTCATAGAACATATCTGGTTTCGTGTGTCTTCTAAACTCCTGCAGCTGATGAAAAGCAGATTGTTGAAGTGTTTCTACAATACAGCTGCAGAACTCCACCTTTATTTTAACATTATTTGTCTGTTTCTTTCTATATTTTGTCAAATGTACAGTTTTTAGAAGACGATAGTCAATATATCAAATGTTTATATAGTGTACTGGTGTCATTCCTCACATGACCAAGTGTTTTATGACTCTACCCGTACAGCATTTGACTCATGAATCATTCAATGTCTCTATTAAGCAGTTTTGAATCTTTTGAATAAACAGTTGACAACCACTGATGTGTGTGTGTGTGTGTGTGTGTGTGTGTGTGAGAGTGTGAGAGAGATAACATTCAGTGTGTCAGTCATCAGCTGAGTCCCACCCCTCAGGGCTCTTCCACTTCTCTGATTGGCTGGATGATGTTGCCGCTAGATTTGTACTGATTGATCTGATTGGCTGTGAGGCTGCTGGAGTGTTTGATTGGTCGGTTTTCTTCTTCCGTGTACCAGTTCTTCTCTGCAGAATCATGAAGATCATTAGCAGACCTGACAAGCTTTAAGATGCGCCATTATACAGGATAAAATAAAACCAATAATAATTAAAATATTATAGTTATACATTATACATTTGTATTTTAAAAACAATTATAATAAATGTTAATTCTAAATAATGAGTTAGTAAGGCAGTGTTTTTCAGAAAAAATGTAAAGAAAAAATATTTAAATTTTGAAAAAAAATCAAAAATAAAAATTACGAAATTTGTAAATGATAAGAATTCTGTATTATATTGTTATAAATGATAAATTTGTTATTTGTATTTATTACAACAACAATAAATAACTATTTAAAATAAAACATTTTTTGGGGGGGAAAATTAAAAAAATAAGATTAAAATATTTAAATCACTACATTACAGCAGATACAATAATAATAATGCAAACGTCTATTGCTACACTTTTCAAATTTGCATGCTAAAATACTCAAATAAATAGCGCATTGGTACTAAAATAACACTGACCTGACTAAAGCAATACATATGAATCAAAGTCAATATAATGGGATAATATATAAATTAAGTCTTATTATATTGCTATGATATTATATTTAATAATTATAATTTATGCTATAAATAACTTATAATACTGAAAGTTACCAGGAAGTATTTGTGAGTGTATTAATATGAAAAAGCAGATGGTTTATATTCACACAGTATAAAGAGTCAGTAAAATAGGAAATGTACAATTCAGCAAATAAAACAATTTTAAAATAATAATAATGAAGCCAAAACCAGAGCAGTTTCTGCAGCAGCTTCACCAGAACACTATATTTGCTCACACTTTACCATTAATGCCAGTTCATGTACTTCCTAGCATGAAACAATAATAATGGACAGTGCTAGTGTTTATTAATCATAGTTTAATATTCCCGCATTTAATAATGACACACATTTTGATTAACAGTAACTGTACTGATGACCTGTTTGTTCATGTTAGTAAATATATGAACTGACATTAACTAATGCAGCCTCACTGTACACTGGGAACTAAACATTTCTATGCAATTCAGCTCGTTTGCATATGTCAATATTTAAATGTCTAAATGCAAAATATACACAGCTGAAGTCAAAATGATTGGCTTTATAACTTTATTTTTATAGTTTCTATAGTTTTCCTGTGCTGTTTAATGGACAGAAGATTTCTTCAGCACATTTTTATGACTTCATACTTTTAAGAACTCATTTCTAATAACTCGATCCTTTAGTCTTTAGCTTTTATTCCAGACACACTAAAATAAATCAGCCGTTCTCCAGAAGAAATAACATCTGATAGGAGATACGGTGGAAATATGCCTGAAAATATGATTTGAAAAAGAAGATTTGACAGGAAGGAGACTCATTCTGACTTCCTCTGTGTATAATTATATTGTGCTGTTTTGGTGAAGATCTTTCAGCTCATCAGAGATCATCTGTGCTGTTATCATCATCATGCTCATGTTTCTGACAAACCAAACCATGCAGATTACATCACTCTGTGTGTGTGTGTGCGTATGTATCTGTGACCATGTGCATGTGTGTTTGTTTGCGAGCATGTGCGTGTATATATATATATGCATGTGTGTGTGTTTGATGCACTCAGAGAAACACATGCAGATCAGCTTCAGCTAAAGCCGCTTTGCTTCCGCTCGGAAAGCAAAGAGTTGCAGAGTGAAGAGAATAATCATCATGACAAAACTAATATGATAAAGGTCTGCATCATAAACACATGCATGATCTCTGCATACCTGCGACTGCTCGATTCGTCCTCGGGGCACTTTAAAGAGAGACCACACGCAGTCAGATCAGCTTAATATCTCACTCACACACACACACACACACACACACACACTAACAACAGATCAGCAAGTCTCTAATCCCTCATGATGCGTATAGAAATGCACAAAAAAACACCAAGAAATGACAATGAGCTCACTATTTACTGTTTCTATCTTCTGTTGCGCACAAGAGAAGATATTTTGAAGAATGCTGCAGAAAACAGATTTCATAAAGTGTTTTTTGTTTCTACTATGGATGTAAATGTCTGTTTTTTTTAGTCCCAGCATGCTTCAAAATATCTTCTGTTGCGTACAAAAATCCATAAAACTAAATAAACGGCGAGTAAATTTTCACATTTGGATGAATCGTCTCTTTAACCTTCGGGACCCTTAAGTTTATATTGTTTTCTTTGCAATTAAATAGTCTAAACATATAAAAATCATGACACTATATTTGATTTGAAAGCTTAATATGTCTAGTTTCCATATCTGGTGACAGGTTTATGATGATATCACTGAGCAAAAGTTATTTATTAATTTGCAACAAGCATATACTCTTAGTCTTAAAGCATTACTTTGCTACAGCAATCCAGATTTGATTGCTTTTTAGAGACTAAACTCAATCAAAAACCGCCAAACTGCTTGTACTACTTTAGAATTTAATGTCTACATTACAAATATTGCTACAAGTGTGAAAAAATAGGGTTCATATTCTTCAAAACAGAGGGGGCGCTCTTGTATGGTCATCAATGTAAATTAAAGGTCACCTGGTGGTCATGTCCGGTACTGCGGCTAAACTAAATCTGACTGAAAGCTCATTTTTGGATATAATTTGTGCTGATGGTTAGCTTTGATTTGCTGTCAATTTTAGGCTAAAACAGGTTTTGTAAAATACATATTTTATGATGTAACCTATTATTGATTGCTTTATTATCTTCATAAACAGATGCACATCACTGTTGACATTCAGATTGTCATTCAAGTTGAATGTCTCTGTTTAAAGCATTAATAAATGTCAACAAATGTTGTCAAGCGTTAATATTTGCATATGGGAAACACAGTTTAAAGGCACAGACACGTCACCAATACAGAAAAAAAGACTTTTATTATGTTCTGATATGGCAAACACCAGTCCATTATAGTCCATAATAATCATAGAATAAAAGTCTCTTACACCTTATCTGGTATTTGGAGGATCAAACTTTGGTGTAACGCCAGCGATGAGTGTGAGCGAACGCAGTGGCGACACACACACTTCAGTCTTTATTACATCACACACACACACACACACACACACACACACTGAGAGACCCGCAGCAGAAAAGAAGATGTGTGTGTGTGTGTGTGTGTGTGTGTGTGTGTGTGTGTGTGTGTGTGTGTGTGTGTGTGTTGTAAAGTTTCCGTCAAGGCTGATGTGATTAAACACTCATTCTGAAGGCAGTGAATTAAACACAAATTAAAATCATTCTGAACGCAGCAGCTCATACACACAGCCACACACACACACACACACACACATAGATGAAGGGACTTTCGTGATTTCTGCACTGCTTGGAAATGTTGATTTTGCAGGGTTAATACTTTAATAAATAAATACTTTAATCTTCATTTGTTTTGTATAATTGATTCTTATGATTTCTCTAGATTTTTCTTGATAAAATTACATGACATTTAGTTTGTTTTAATCATTTGAGCTGTGAATAAAAATTGAAAAAAGAAAATCTGTGATCACAAAAACTTTCAATAAAAATGATCTGAAAAAATATACTAAAATAATAATAATCTTATCAGAAAGTATCAATAAATATTGCATTTTTATAATAACTAGAATCATATTTTATTGATTGATTGATTGATTGTTTGATTGATTGATTGATTGATTGATGAAATGAATGTTTCCTGAATGTAATACTTCCTGGATGTAAACATTTAGACGCAAAAACAAAGAAAATCAATGATTATTTTTGAACAATTGTTTAACATAAAAATCTTTCAATTCAATTAAAAACGTAAAATCTTATCAGAAATAATAAATACTATGTCAATAGCATTAATATATAATTGTCTGATAATACTAATAGTAGTATTTTATTAATGGACTAAATAATAAATAATAATATGTTTCTTGAATATAATCCTTCAGAATTAGGGATGAAAACATTTAGACAAAAAAAAAAAAAATATATATATATATATATATTTATATATATATGCACATTAAAATGTTTAACATCAATTGTTCAAAAATTCTGCAGATTCACATTTATATTCAATGAATATTATTACATATATATCTAGTGAGAACAAAAAAAACAATAATCATTTCTTTAACATCTATAGTTAACTTTATTTAAAATCAGCAAATCAATATTTTTAGTTATTACACTGCAAATAATTTCAGTACTATTATAAATATTGAATTGTCTAATAATAAAGATTATTACTTCAGAATTACATAATTCAACGTAATGTCGACGTAATTCAACATTTAAATGCAAAAGTGCAATAATAATAATAATAGTTTCTAACGTCAATTGTCAAAAAAGCAATGATAATATTTGATTGATTAAATTAATATTTTTCCTGAATGTAAAAGTAGGATGCAAAAAAGCAGAAAAAGCAAGTAATCTTATTGATTTTAATATTAATATAATGTTAATAATATTACCATATATGACTGCCTAATATAATTGATTACTGTTTTTCCAGAGAGTAAAATTTTGGACTAATGTAAACATTAATGTGCAGATACAGAGCTCAGTGTAATTGAGTACAGCCCAATTTATAAATGAACATGTTCCTTTATTTCTCAGTGAGTATAGGCAGTGTAATTTGGTGCATTGAAAACAAATCAGATTTGGCTTCAGCACTGACTAATCTAATGTAAATGCACACATATAATATTGTAGAGCTTCCTATTAAACATATGAATTTAACAGAGAGATTTGTGAGGGGTGTACACAAACACGCTGAGCACTGTAACAGTTATAATAATTGCAGTTATATTAATTGTCTAACATTAACAATTAAAGTATTTCATTGCTTGAATTAATACTTTTCCAGTATGTAATACTTCAGAATTAAGAGTGTAAACATTCAGATGCAAAAAAGTAAATAAATGATCATTTTTAATGTCAAATTTTTATTTAAAAAATCTGCAAATTCAAGTGTATAAAAGAGTTTTACTGCAAATAATCAAACAATATTATCAGAAATTTAAGCATTAATATAATGTCGATATTGTTAATATATAATTGTCTTATATAATTAATTACTGTTTTTCCAGAACGTAATATTTCAGAAGGATGTAAACGTGGAGAGGCAGATATAGAGAAGAGGAATATGAGGATGATCTCAGCCGTGCTCAGACTGGAGGATTAAAGTGCATAATAACCTAATCAGAAATGATCAAATATGTCAATAATATTAATATATAATCGTTGAACAATAACAGTTTTCTTTGATTAGTTTAAGTGGATAATTTTCGGGAAAGATGTAAACGTGGAGACGCAGATATAAATGCAGACGATCAGGATTATGAGGATGATTTCAGCTGTGCTCAGTTCAGAATGACTGATGATTGCAGATATAATAAATATCTAATATTATTAATAATAATACTTTTTTAATACTTAGGAATTAAGGGTGTAAACATTCAGATGAAAAAAAAAAATATATATATATAGGTTTTATGTCAATTGTTTAAAAAAATCTATAAATTCAAGTTTCTAAAATTGTTTTACTGCAAATAATCTTCTCATATAAATGTAAAGTTGTCTGATATAACTATTGAATATTTTTCTGGAATGTACTATTTCATATAATAATTGTCTGATATTAACAATAATAGTATTTTGTGATACTTTAGAATTTAGAGTGTAAACATTCAGATGCAAAAATAAATAAATTATTCATTATTAGATATAATAACTGTCTAATATTAACAATAACTGCATTTCATTGAATGTGATAGTTCAGAATGAAGGATGTAAACGTGGAGGCGCAGATGAATATGAGGAGGATCTCAGCCGAGCTCAGACTGGAGGATTAAAGTGCAGTTCCAGTGCAGACGGTGGAGCGTGGTGAAGCAGCGGTGTGTGTGTGTGTGTGTGTGTGTGTGTCTACAGAGGGACGTACTTCTGCTTGTCGCGGGGGGTGCAGCGGCTGCGGGATGCTCTGCGCACAGGACAGAAGCTGCTCTGAGTGTTCAGATTACTGCGACTCTGACCCGCGTTATGATCAAACTGCATCAGACAGAAGATCAGATCTGTGGGAACCAGATCAAACTCATACGGCGGGTTCGTGATCACGTAGCTGAGGAGAGAGAGAACACACACACACACACACACACACACACACACACACACACACACGCACACGCACACAGAAATCAACATTTGAGCTCTTTGCACACTAAAGTCAATGTTTACAACCCAACATTGTGTTGTGTAAATATTCAGCAATATAATCATTCTATCAGAAGGCTAGTGTTAATGCTTGTGTGTGCTGTTGGGTCATTTTCATCAACTCTGGGCTGATTTTGAGTCTTAATTTGGCCAAAACTCTCTGTGTGTTTGAGCAAATGTGATCATTTTTTCTGAATAATCTTATTTATAGTGCTGTATAAAATAAAATATTAAAGAAAAGAAAACACAATCAGTTGTGGGGTTTTAACGGTAACGCAATCATTCTCATTCTGCCATTATAATTTCTCATTCTTGTAGGAAACGTGCGGTAGAAATAAACCTGTCTTGCCCTGCTGGGTTAAAAGGAGTTGTTTAAGCTGTGTTTGACTCACCGTTTGGTGCAGAGGCTCGCTGCGGTCAGATGAGCGTCTCTCAGCCGGTAGATGCCGAAACACAGCATGTTATACGTCTTCAACGCTTTACAGAATAAATCACCGTAACAGCCACCGTCCTGAAACACACACACACACACACACACATGCACACACACACTCTTTTAATCAATCCTGCAGACCAATCAACAACAGAAATATAGTTAATGTGTCAATAATAATCCTGATTATTACATAAACATGGAAAGCATCATTTCTGCTGTGAATCTAAAATAATCAATAAAAAATAGGCAAAAAATTATACACACACACACACACACACACACACACACACACACACACACACACACACACACACACACACACACACACACACACACACAGAGTTGGTCAGATTTATTATCCCTTTTTGATTTTTTTTTTTTTTTTTTTAAATATTTCCCAGATGTTTAACAGAGGAAGGAAATGTTCACAGTATGTCTGATAATATTTTTTCTTCTGGAGAAAGTCTTTTTAAACAGCATTTTAATGTCAATATTATTTGCCCCTTTAAGCTAAATTGTTTCCGATAGTCTACAGAACAAACCATCATTATACAATAATCTTGTATAATCAATAACCTTTAAATACTGTCTTTCATTCTCTGTGTTGATTTGTTTGAAGATGTCCTCATAGAACCCATCATTGTATATTATATGAAACACTTGTTCTGCTTCAACCTAAGTTCTGCAGACAGTATCACTGGTATTTGTTTCTTTTTAAATGTGTTTACTTTAATTTCCCTTCTTATTTAAAGCAGTGTTTTGTTTCGTTTACATCATCATATTCGCTTCGTCATGTGCAACAGAATTATGTTTTGGTTCCCAGAATTTCTACAGGAAGTGGCCGCAGGACCTTTCGATACAAAGCACCTTCCCACTGGAACAATCTCCCTTCCTTTTTTAGATCAATTAAATCACTTCGTCTTTTCAGGGCTAATTTATTTTCTCTTCTGGAAACATCTTGCGAATGTTATAACATTTGGCTCCAAATTAAATGTTTGTTATTTATTTGCATATCAAATTGTTTGTACTTTTGATTATATGTTGTTGCTTCTTTAGGCTTGGGATTGTGGGAAGTGTTTCAGGTGGAGTGTGCTGCTTGTTTGATTGTTTGTTTGTTTGTTTGTCTTGTCAAGTGTATGTTCTTTATGATGTGTTGTACTCTGTTTGATTTGTGAACTTTTTAGGGAGCCCCTCGAAATGAGACGATTCATCTCAAGGGGCTATCCCATTCAATAAACTCAAAAATAACTTACCATAACTTACTTACCATGATTCTGATTGGTCAATCACAACATTACAATGTATTTATTCTCCAATAACAGCTGATTAAACTAATAACACAGATGGGAACCAGCCACCGTCTGTCGTGTTTTGCTCTATGTAATACGTCCTGCTGCTGGTATTCTCACCCCGAGGTCGGCGAAGGGTCCGTCGTAAAGCGCCAGCTGGGCGACTCGGCAGCGGTCTCGATTGGCGAGGGTCTGTGGTGTGCTGTATCCTCCACGCAGAGCGTTCTCCTCTGCCAGCAGACCCTCCAGCTCCGGCGTCGCTCCACCCGTCACCAGCGTGCGGATCAGCGTCAGGATATTATCATTGAAGTACGTCTGAATATATCACAGACAAAATAAAAGTCTGTCGATTTATATTATGTGCTATTGTTTATATCGTGGCCTCACAAGACACACTGTGATTTCTTGAAAGCTGAGATTCAGAAATACCTTTACTTCCACTTTTTATTCAACAAATGTTTTAAATTTGTTGGAATTATTAGTTTTTAAATGTTTTTATTCATAATTATTTTAGATTTCTACATTTTTGATTAAATATTCGCCCTAAAGTTCTGAATAAAGTGAGAAATAGGATCAAATATGAAGGAGTGGACTTACAAGCAGAGCAAGATATGGGCGGAGCTAAAGAGCTGTTCTGCCACACTCTGATTGGTGTGTTGTCAGCAGGGGATGATGGGTAATGTAGTTACTCACAGCACTCATCAATGAGTCCAGCACGCTGACGGCGAAGGCGGTCCCGCAGGCGAAGGGTTGAGTGAGGTACAGCTCAGTGTCGGGATCATCATCATCATCCTGATCCAGAAACTGCACATTCGAGTCGTTCACTGCGCGCACACACACACACACACACACACACACACACAGACACACACACACACACACACACACACAGGCATACGCAAACAAATGCATGCACAAGCACACAAACACACACAAACACACACACAAACACACACACACACACACACACACACAGGCATACGCAAACGAATGCATGCACAAGCACACAAACACACACACACACACATGCAAGCACACAAACACACAAATGCATAAACACACAAACATGCACGCACCCAGAGATGCACGCAGTCACATGCACACACACAAATTCAGACACATACAAACACGTGTGCGCACACACAGACACATACAAATACAAATGCACACACACACCAACACGCACACACATGCAAAGGCATACAAATGCATGCACACAAACACCCACAAACATATACACACACATTAAAGCACACACATACACACAAACACATGCACAAACATAATGAATGCACACAAACACATACACGCACGCACACGAACACAAACATGCACACACATCCAGAGATGCATGCACACACAAATGTAGACACATACACACATGCGCGCACACAGACACACACATACAAATGCATGCACACACACAAGCACACAAACATGCACAAACACACACACCCACAAACACATGCACACATGTAAATATACACACGCACAAACATAATGAATGCACAAATGCACATACACAACCATCCAAACACACACATAAACACACACACACACACACACAAGAGTACATACACAAACACACACAAAGAGAGAGAGTGAGAGAGTGTAAGGCATGTGTTTATGGACTAGCAGACATATCATCATCATCATCATCATCATCATCAATGCATACAGTATTATTGAAGAATATTCACAGGAAACAGCAGCACACATACACACACACACACACAGAGTCAAAAATGAACATGTCATGGTGCAAACAATACTGACAGTACTAGTCTATGAGAACAAACTAAGAGAAGTGGACAAGGTGTCTGACGAGTGGCGGAGTGTGTCCATTTCTCTAGGTTTATCATCACACACACACACACACACACACACACACACACACACACAAACACTGCTGCATTCTAACACTTTCATCACACAAAATATTCTTACAGAAATAAAAACTAAAGAAATCAATAGCCAGACATTTTAATCACCATCAGAAGTTCATTTTGGAGCCTGAGTTGTGTGTGTGTGTGTGTGTGTGTGTGTGTGTGTGCGTGTGTGTGTGTGTGTGAGACATTAATAAACAGCACAGAGAGACACTTGAGGACACATACAGGAAGATCAGCTCTACACACACACTAGCAAACGCATGCTGGACACACAGCGCTCATGCCCACAGCAGACCAGTGTGTGTGTGTGTGTGTGTGTGAGCTCTTACCCAGCTCAGTTATCATTGGGATGTTGGTCCCGCTACTCTTGTCCTGGCTCAGAGAAACCAGGGGCAGCAGCTTGTCTGTTTTAGCTAATGATCAGCATAAAACAACCGGCCGGTTACTCCAGCACAAACACACAGAGCACTCGCACACATTAGAGAAAGATCAGCCTCACAGCGCTCCTCCAGAACACACACTCACATGCCGAGCCTTTGGGTTAGTGGGATTTCCCAGTACAGTTCCATCATCAGGTGAACAGCAGGATAACACACACCCAGTTATCGCAGATTATCACACAGGAATACTTGATTCTGATTGGCCAATCAAGACATTCCAGTGTAAACTAATAACACACACTCTACCAATCCTCTTGTCCATTAGTGAATATACTGATTTAAATACAGTGTTGTGGCCAGAATGAATGAATATCTGTATGATGTACAACCAACAAGCGGTTATTGACATTATTACACTGGATTACTTGATTCTGATTGGTCAATTCTCCAGTCACAGCTGATGAAGACTCAGTAATGACCATTAGTCAATATATTCCTCTATAGAGGCCAGTATATATCAGAGGCCAGTATAAATATACATATATTAGCATATTATTATTGCAGGAGAATTCTTGATTCTGATTGGTCAACAATTGTTTATTCTCCAATAGCAGCTAATTAAACTGATCACACAGGAACAGGATGGGAACTATATATACTGTTTGTGTGTGTGTGTGTGTGTGTGTGTGTGTGTGTGTGTGTGTGCGCGTGCAGGATGCATGTGTGTCTCTTTCCCTTTTGTGCGTGTATGATGCGTGTGTGTGTGTGTGTGTGTAGGATGCATGTGTGTCTCTCTCTCTTTTGTGTTGCATGTGTGAGTGTGTGTGTGTGTGTGTGTGAGTGTGTGTGTGTGTGTGTGTGTGTGTGTGTGTGTAGGATGCATGTGTGTCTCTCTCTCTTTTGTGTTGCATGTGTGAGTGTGTGTGTGTGTGTGTGAGTGTGTGCAGGATGCATGTGTGTCTCTTTCCCTTTTGTGTGTGTATGATGCATGTGTGTGTGTGTGTGTGTAGGATGCATGTGTGTCTCTCTCTCTTTTGTGTGTTGCATGTGTGAGTGTGTGTGTGTGTATGTGTGTGTTTGTGTGTATGCGTGTGTGTGTGTTCTGACCGAGTTCAGTGATGATGGGAATGTTTGCTCCTGTGGTTATCGACGCCTGCCGCACCAACCCGTGAACAGGACTGTTTTCTGGAGACGAGCGATCCATTCCTGGAGGAGTGAAGCCTGGAGAGAACACACACACGCGCGCGCACACACACACACACACACACACACACACACACACACACACACACACACACACACACACACACACACACACACACACACACACACACACACACACACATGTTCATTTCTCTCTGACCGTCTGCTTTTCTACTACATTTTTGCATTTAATTGCAGTGAATTAAAACACAATATAAATAACTGAACACACACACACACACACACACACACACACACCTTGAGAGTTGGCCTGCAGGAGGCCGATGCTGTCGTCAAACTGCATGGACTTGATGTTGAGTGACGCCAGAATACACTCCTTATCCTGCAGAGACGCGTCGTCGATGTTGTTCTGGTTGGCGGAGAGGATTACACACATATCACACAGATTAATGTTCACTGCTCTCAGATCAGCCCGACTCAGAGGAGTTCCCTGAAGAGGAGAAAAGACACACACACACACACACACATGCAGGGGTCACGGAGCGAGATCATTAACTGCAGTAGAGACAGATGGACACACACACAAACACACAAACTCTCTCACATGCAGTCAAACACACACACACACACACACACACATACAGACACATACAGTTGCAAGAAAGAGTGTGTGAACCCTTCAGGATTGCTTTAATTTCTGCATAAATTGGAGTGAAAGCGTGTCCTGCTTCAGTCACACCGTCTGCTCACACTAATGCCACACAAACATTATCTGTTTTTATTGAACACACCATCTAAACATTCACAGTCAGGGTGGGAAAAAGTAAGTGAACCTTTGGGTTTAATAAGTGGTTGAGCCTCTGTTGGCAGCGGTAACCTGAATCAAACACTCTCTGTAGCTGCAGACCAGGCCTGGACAGTGTGGAGGGATTCTGGACCATTCCTCTTTACAAAACAGTTTCAGTTCAGCAGTATTGTTAGGATGTCGGGTGTGAACCGCTCTCTTGAGGTCATGCCACAGGATCTGAAACGTGTTGAGCTCAGGACTCTCCTGAAGGAGTATGTTCATCTGTTGAAGCCGTCCTCTGCTTCTCTGCTTTGGGTCGATGCATCACCCATCCTCTGATGAGCTTCAGCTGGTGGACAGATGCTCTTACAGTTCCTGCTGAATGTCTTGATAAACTTTGAAATTCACTTTTCCTTCAACAACTGCAATCTGTCCAGGCTGTGACTTAGATCAGATTTTCTGTCCAATTTATGCAGAAATCCAAGTAATTCCAAAGGGTTCACATACTTTTTCTTGTACCTATACACTACCTGACAGAAGTCCAAGATTGAGGAGCACAGACACTAACTGTTCTTCTAGTTGGTGATTTGGTGTCAGAAGTGTCTCTATGAAAGGTGAAGGCCTCTAGATTTTGCTGATTTGAGCTCAATAAATCTGATCATGTCTTGATGTTGACTGATTTGATGAGGACGGTGCGGTCTGACTCTGCTCAGACTAAAGTGTCATCACTGAACAGAAATAATGTCCAGTATAGAATATAAAGTCCTGCTGCAGTGGAGACAGAATGAAGATTGTGTCTGACTCCATCATGAGCTTGGAGGACTGCATCCATACATCTCTGACATGACTCACATCACTGATTAATAAAGTCATCTGGAATGAAGAAGAAAGCTTCAGCAGGATCCCAGAGCTCATCAAGAGTCTCTGTGTTCATCTTCAACACCTCCTCCTTCATCAGCTCAATAATGTTGATGTCTGGTGACTGGGCTGGCCAATCCTGGAGCACTCTCTGCTTTCAGGAGCTTTGATGTGGAGGCTGAAGTATGAGCAGGAGCGCTATCCTGCTGGAGAATTGTCCCTCTCCTGTGGTTTGTAACTCAGGCTGTTGATGTTGCAGATCTCTCGCACGCCCCCATACTGAATGAACCCCAAACCATGATGTCTCCTTCACCAAACTTGACTGATTTCTGTAAGAGTCTTGGTCCATGCTGGTTCCAGTAGGTCTTCTGCAGTATTGGTGATGATTGATGCAGATCAGCAGATGATCCAGCAGAGAAATCCACCTTCTGACACTTTCACACATCATCAACTAGAAGACCAGATACTATCTGCTGCTCTCACAGCCGAGATCCAACACAAGACTTCTGTCTGGGAGTGTTTATACAAACACACTCTCTCCCTTTCTCACACACACTCACACACACACACACACACACACACACACACTCACGGGCAGGATGGAGACTTTGGGGAAGTTGTGCAGTGTTTCCCATTCTCTCTTCAGGTACTCCAGTGAGCCCACGAACACGATGGGCTTCAGCTCATGGTAGTGGAAGTTGCTGGCTCTCAGCGGCATCACCAGGTTCCTCAGGCCAATCAGAGCAGACTTCACATCCCCGAAAATACAGACCACCACATGACCACTCAACACCGTCATCGCCGCCTCACTGCGCGTCTGAGACACACACACACACACACACACACACACACACACACACACACACACACACACACACACACACACACACACACACACACACACACACACACACCATCAATATACATACAATATTACACTCTGTTCACACAAACACAGGTATCTTCTGTATTTAAACATGAAATTCAGTATCTGGAGACTGAAACACAAACTCAGGCCAGGGTGAAGATGTGTTTCTGTGTGGAGTTTGCATGTTCTCCCCGTGTTGGTGTGGGTTTCCTCCGGGTGCTCCGGTTTCCCCCACAGTCAAACACATGCGCTATAGGGGAACTGATCAACTACACTGACTGTAGTGTATGAGTGTGTATGGGTGTTTCCCAGCGCTGGGTTGCAGCTGGAAGGGCATCCACTGTGTAAAACATATGCTGGAATAGTTGGCGGTTCATTCCCTGATGAAGAAAGGGCCTAAGCCGAAGCAAAATGAATGAATGAATGAATATATTCTCACCAGGAGGACCCTCTCGATGTCCTTCGATGGACACCAGTGAAACATCCCTGTGGAATCATACTTCTTGATGTTCTCATCCATGGTCTCCATCTCCAGCAGCGGATCGTGTCTGAAATAAAGAGCACAGACAGTCTCTGATTGGTCAAACTCATCTTTCAGTGCTGCGGTGCTGACTGATACAGCAGAAGAGGATCCTGGGAGTCCCGGCCGGTGTACAGGACCTGATGGAGAACAGGCTGTCCATCATCTGCTATTATGAGTGTGTTTCCTCCATCATCAGAGACTTTCCTCCATGTGGTGTCATCATACATCATGTACAGTAAAGCCACACACACACACACACGCACGCACGCACGCACGCACGCACGCACGCACACACACACGCATGCACACACACTTCTCTATTTGTGTATATATAACTGTATGATCTATAACTGTAATAACTGTATGATCTATATTTCGCTGTAAGTTTGACTTGTTTTAATTAATGACTGTGATTTAACATGAATAATTAGCGGCGGCTGTCTTGAAGTATTCAGAAGTCGTTCTCCTCATGTCCTGATTCAGCATTAATGTGTGTTTTTAATTCAGCAGCAGCTCTTTCATTCATCAGTACAGTGGAGGACGGCTGATTCTGGCTGATGGCACACACACACACACAGGCCTCTTATTGGTTGGTGCGGTGGCCATGTGATCCATGGCTTCTAATTAGTGGCTTTGTGACCCATTGGCATCTGATTGTATGACGTTTCAATCATGTGACCTGCTAACCTCTGATTGGCTGAAGCTGCAACCATAGATCCACCGGCCCCTGATTAGCCGGACCTCACTAGATTCTGATTGGTTGAAGTTTCAAGCGTGTGGCCTGCTGACCTGTGATTGGCTGAAGGAGCGGCAGTTTGACACACCATCTCTTTAAATGGCAAAGACAAATCAAACTGGCCTTTGATTGGCTGAAACTGTGGCTGTGTGGCTCTGATTGGCTGGAGCTGCCATGTTTGACTCTGATTGGTTGGAGAAGTGGCCATTCATATGTCCTAATAACTTCACTTTTCAACTTTTAACTGTTGAATTCAGGCGGTGCAGTGACGCAGAAGGTAGCGCTGTCACCTCACAGCAAGAAGGTCACTGGTTTGAGTCCGTTAAGTCAGTTGGTGTTTCTGTGTGGAGTTTGCATGTTCTCCCCGTGTTGGCGTGGGTTTCCTCCGGGTGCTCCGGTTTCCCCCACAGTCCAAACACATGCGCTATAGGAGATCTGGGTAAGCTAAAAAATTGTCCATAGTGTATGTGTGTGAATGAGTGTGTGTGGGCGTTTCCCAGTGATGGGTTGCAGCTGGAAGGGCATCCGCTGTGTAAAACATATACTGAATAAGTTGGCGGTTCATTCTGCTGTTGTGACCCCAGATTAATAAAAGGGCTAAGCTGAAAAGAGAATGAATGAATAAATGAACTGTTGAATTCATAAAGGAACACTACATTACCCATAATGCTGTGGAAAGCTCCATCAACCAGACAGTAGTGAGAAGTCATTCTTGAACGATTCATTTAATTTGAATGAATCAATATTGTGACTCTGGATTGAGGAGTCGTCTCATGGAGTGATTCGTTCATTAGCTCATGCGCACATTGCACAGGTGCAGGAGGAGATTCGTTCACTGTGTGATTCTTCAGTCGGGTTTGAGTCGTTCATTCATCAAGGGAGAGACTGAAGAGAATCATACGTAGTCAGAGCCAGGAGACGATTTGATTCGTTCATTTCTTGAGTCCTCGGCTCGAGTCGTTTATATCTGTTGATGGTGTCAGTGAGTGTGTGCTAATGAGGTGTGTGTGTGTGTATTTGTGTGTGTGTGTGTGTGTGTCTGACCTGATGAGGTTTTTGGGGGAGCAGGTGGGGGATGTCCTCATTCCTCCATTACGCTGCTTCTTCTTGGGGGAGAGAGAAGAGTGCTGCTCCTCCTCCACTACTGCAACACACACACACACACACACACACACACACACACACACACACACACACACACACATACAGAGAAACATGCTGCATTAACACACACTCACTGACACCATCACACAGATCTCACAAACATGCACACACACTGATGCCATAAACACATACAAACACACACAGACACACAACACTGAAGAGCGATGAAGCAGAAACGGGGAATTATGGAATTATGGAACCTTTTATGTTTGTATGACATTCACATCTGACCCATGGACATCTTTCAGCAGCTCTAAACCACAGATTATTATTATTATTATTATTATTACTATATACTAATTATTATTATAACTTCTATTTGACATGTCCTGCACTCTAAGCACACATTTGATCAGTTTCCATTATTTTAGATCCACTTTACAAAAACTGTACGATCTTTAGATTTGCAACATTTTTAAAATCATTTTAAAACTATACAAAGTTTAGGTTTGCATAAAAAAATGTGCATTTCAAAAACTATAAAACTGGATTTGTAACTACATTTCAGAAATTATTACCTTTTAATTTGTAAAATATTATAAAATATCTGTGATTAATTAGTTACTACAAACAGATTGCATTTGTAACAATAATCTGATCATTGTTAACTATAACTCTATAGACTATAAAACTATGATTTATCTATAAAACCAACATTTTCTTTGGCTTTCTGGAATTTTTAATTTCTGATTATTTTCTCGATTTGATTCGCAACAGTTTATAATCCTTTCTAAATGTCTAAAATAATTAGTTGTTAATTAGGCACTGCAGCTGTAAATATCACACCTCTGCACTGCACACGCACACTGATCGAGTGTTTCTCCTGTGTTTAGTGTGTGTGTGTAGTGTTATTATCTATTATTATTAGTGCTGGGCAAAGATTAATCCCTAATAATCACATTCAAAATAAAAGTGTGTTTTGACATAATACATGCTGTGTGTATTTAATATGTATTTATAAATACATTAATGCATGCACATATTTGAGAAAATATACATAAAACACAATAAAGTACTGTTGAAGTCAAGTTCTAATAACTCATCTCTAATAACTGATTTATTTCTCCATGATGACAGCACATAATATTAGACTAGATATTCTTCAAGACACTAGTGTTCAGCTTACAGTGACATGTAAAGGCTTCACTAGGGTAATTAGGGTAAAGTTAGGGTAATTAGGTTAAAGTTAGGGTAATTAGGCAAGTCATTGTATAACAGTGGTTTGTTCTGGAGACAATCCAACACTAATATTGCTGAAGGGGCCAATAATATTGAGCTTAAAGAGGCTTTGATATAATTAAAAACTGCTTTTATTCTAACCAAAATAAAACAAATAAGACTTTCTCCACAAGAACAAACATTAGAGTAAATACTGTGAGAAATTCCTGAATCTGAGAAACATCATTTGGAAAATATTTGAGGAATAATATACAGAAATTTAAATATCTATGAAAAAAAGGTTTGTATAGTTTTTAGTATGTACAGTTGAGGTCAGAATTATTCAGCCCCTTTGATTTTTTTCTTTTTTACATTTTTCACAAATGTTCACAGTGTGTCTGATAATATTTGTTCTTCTGGAGAAAGTCTGATTTGTTTTATTTCGGCTAGAATAAAAGCAGTTTTTAATTTTTTAAGGTCAAAATTGTTACAGTTAAATATTAAATATAGCCTTATTTTCAATATTCTACAGAACAAACCATCGTTATCCAATCACTTGCCTAATTACCCTAACCTGCCTAGTTACCCTAATTACCCTAGTGAAGCCTTTAAATGTCACTTTAAGCTGTATAGAAGTGTCTTGAAGAATATCTAGTCTAATATTATTTACTGTCATCATGACAAAGAGAAAATAAATCAGTGATTAGAGATGAGTTATTAACACTGTTATGATTAGAGATGTGTTGGAGAAATCTCTCTGTTAAACAGAAATTGGGGAAATAATAAATCAGGGGGGATAATGATTCTGACTTCAGCTGTATATAATACACATGCACACACATCTGTCTTCTCTTACGTCAAAACAAGCATTTATTGTGGGTGTGATTAACCATGATTCAGGAGTTCACACTTAGCTGATGATTTATTATAAAAAGTGTTTGGCATGCTATCCCGGGAGAGAGCCCTGAGCTCAGAATATCCTCGAGCCCTGGGGTCTCTCTCATTTGCAGGGCGAGAGGGGAGTTTGAGCTCAGGTAGATCTGGAGAACTTATTTGTAATAAGTTAGGAATCACCTGATTGGCTAATGCGGGACTATTCATGTCAAGCATAAGCACATGATCCTCTCCAAATTAGTTTATAAACAAACTTCACTTAATTCAGCACTGTTATGTTGTTAGTCTCTCTCACACACACACACACTGCGGTGCTCTTACAGAGAGAGTGTGTGCTGGGGTGTCTGTGTTTAACAGGCAGACTGGAGGCCCGGTGCAGACGCACACCTTCATCATCAACACCCTCACGGCTGCGCTGAAGCTCTCGAGAGCTGGCCAGACTCAGTCTGTGCAGGTATGAGGCGGCCGGAGACAGAGGCAGGCCCTTACGGTGATCCGCAGACAGAGTCGAGCCTTTACGGTAATTAACTAACGGCACGGGGACGCGGGCGGCCAGTACAGCGGAGGATCTGACGGCGGGACGGGGACACTGAGACTCATCCGCTACTGACACACACACACACAAAACACACTCAACATCACACACTAATCCCTGCTGGAGTGCTGCATACTTTTATGCGGGGTTCAAACCCAGTTGTGAGTGTGCCCCGCCCACTAGTCTCCCTCATTAGCATAAACAGCATCCCTAAGTGAGAAGCAGCCGTCCGCCTATAGAGTTCACATACAGTATTACATATTAGAGTTCTACATGTGCTATTATTGCATTTCATATTTTATAATAGTTTTATAGTATATAATAATTTACAGTTTAACAGTTTTAAAGTACTTTTTTTACTATTTAATGATGTATTCATTTAATATTGATCCTATTTTTGAGTATATTTATTAATAATACGGGAAACCTTTTACTATTATTATTATTATTACATTTGTCAATAACGCAATAATAATAACAATAATAATAATCATCACCATTATCATACTAAATATATTATAGAGAAATACATTATATATAATAGTAATTATAATTATTTTTAATAGTAAAAATAAAATCCAGAGTGTATTGTTTTTTTAATTAATTAAATAATTTTTATTATATTACTTAAGTTCTTAATAATATACAGTTAACATTATCATCACTGTTATTTAATAATGTCTTCATTTGATATTGATCCCATAGAATCCTTATTTCAGTGCAGCAGCGCCATCTAGTGTTGGGAGAGATCATCACACGCAGACTATAGTAAAACTACAGTGTTCATACATGTTTCTGGTCTTTAAATGACTTCATACATCCACTAATTACAATCAAATGTTCAAAAACACAAGCTCTCATTGCATAACTAGTATTGAAATGACACCTGCTTCAAAATACTCGCCAGTACAATGAATTTACACACATACACCACACAAAATCCTGTCTTATCAGAAATACATGAAGAGGTTTGGAAGAATGAAGGAAGAAGCAACGAGAGCTTTAGAAACATCAGTAAAACTCGACACTTACTTGATTTGATGTATCCGTTATAGTTACTTTTAGCTGAGAAAATGCAGAAAGACAAAATGATGTTAAAGTGAGACAGAGAAAGCAATGAAATGATGAAGCAGTGAGTAACCACAGCTGAAGATAAATATAAATCAGATAAAAAAAGCAAATAAATCCCCCAAAAAGCAAACAAAATCCCACAAGAGTGTGTGTAGAACTGTCCCTCCAGTGAAAATATCAAATACTGTCATGTAAAAAAAAAAAAAAAAGTTAAAGAAGTAAATAAACCTAAAGAGCATGCACACAGTAATACTACAGTATTTATTTCACATTACTATACAACTCTTATGATCTGAATCATAAACGTCTACAACACACTCATTTTTTTACAATATTCATTAACAAATAATGCATTAATTATTATTCTTTTTAAGTCAACTAATAACTTTTTACTTTATTAAATAATAAATAAATAAATAAATAAAGGATTAATTATTATTTATTTTCAAAAGTGTTTTTTACAATTATTAAATAATAATAATTCATTATTAATAATTTTTAAGTCTACAAACTGTTTTATTTGAGAATTATTAAATAAATAATTAATTAGTAGGCATTTTAAAAAGTCAACTAAATGCTTTTTATAATCATTAACAAATAATTAATTATTAATCATTTTAAAAAGTTAACTAATAGTTTTTTTTTAACAATTGCTAAAACAAATAATGTAATTATTATTAATTATAACTTATTACTTTTTACTTTTATTATTACTTTTATTAGTATAATTTTTATACTAATAACTAAAAATTCAACTAATTGTTCTTTACATTATTAATAAATAATTAATTATTAATATTTTAAGTCAACTAATTGGTTTTTACAATTAACAAATAACAATTAATTGATTAATTGGCATTTTTAAATACACTAATTGTCTTTTACTTTTATTATAATATTAAATAAACAAATATTTAATTATATTTCATTTTCAAAAGTGAACACATTTTTTTTACAATTCTTAAATAATAAATTATTCAAAATAAACATTTTGATACAACTACTTGCTTTTTACTTTTATTAAATAATAAATAAGTAATTAATCATTTTTAAGAGTCAACTAGTTGTTTTTTCAACTATTAAACAAAACAATAATTAATCATTAATATTTTTAAGTCAACAAATTGTTGTTTACAGTGACTAAATAAATAATTGATTAATAAGTAGTCATTTCCAAGTCAATAAAAACTGCTTTTTAAATTTATTAAATAACAAATGATTAATTCAATATTAATCATTTTTAAAATGCCAACAAATTTTTTTACAATTATTAGATAATAAATAATCAATTAATTACTAGTCTTTTTAAAATGTGAACTAAATCGCTTTTTACAATTATTAAAAACAAAATTAATTCATTATTAATATTTTTTAAAGTCAACGAATTGTTTTTTACAATTACTAAATAATTGTTATTAATAAAATTTATATATATTTATTAATATTAGTAATTTTTTAAGTAAACAATTTTTTTACTTTTATTAAATAACAAATAATTAATTATTAATCATTTTTAAAAATTAAAAATTCATTTTTTACAGTTATTAAATAACAAATATTGCATTGTTGATTAAGCTTTTTAAGTCAATTAACAGATTTTTACTTTTATTAAAATATAAATAAATAATTAATTATTAATAATTTTTTTACGTCAACAATTTTTTTCAACAATTATTAAACATAAAATATTTAAAAATTATTAATCAAAGTCAACTAATTGTTTTTTAATGTAGTAATTTCAATCATAATATTACAAATCTTTTTTTTTTTTTTTTTTTACATAAAACAGTATGAACTACAACACAAATCTGGACTGCATCATTCAAAACAGCTGAGCGAAAAATAAAACAGCTTAAAATACAGTGCAATGTTTCACAGAATTAAAATGCCATAAACTGTGACACATAAACAGCATGCAGGAGGCCAAATAATGTACACATCCAATGGGCTTACAGCAGCCTGCACCACGTCAGATGGCACTGCACCAGCCAGCAGGCACACATACGGGCACAGAGCACTACAAGGGCGTTCACTTACAGGAGCGTTGTAACACCTCCTTGTTATTAGCCACACTGTCTGACATGCACGAGCAGCCACTTTCTGCCCCACCGCAAGCTACACAACATGCCAGACGCATTCTCTTGTAGCCGAAACTCTTGTCTGGGGTCGTGTGGTGATGAAGGGAAAGGAGGAGGAGAAGTGTGTTAATGGATGGGAGAAATATAGCACTAACAGAAGCTGGACATCAGGAAACTACAGCGGACTGTAGACCGAGCCCTGGGGTACACCTTCAGAAAAACACAGTTGCTGTGATGCTATGCAAAAAAACTTTACATAGGAAAATCTGGGGTATTTTTCAACAGCATTATGGCTGGATACAGATCTCCAGTCTTGGTTTATTTATTTTTTTTAAATGTGCGAATATTGAATTTTTTGAGATGTAAGTACACCACGGAAATGCATAGCGGTGAATGAGAGGATGATGACTGGAGCTTGCTGTAATGTGTGCTGTTGTGGTTTTTAAAATAGTAAATATTCATTACACCTGAACTCCTTAAATGTTTGCCATTACATATTTAAAATAATAATATTTTACTCATCTTGACTAAGACATTGAAAAGGTCTCTGATAAATTTGTGGAATATATTTGTTTGGGACAGAAATGTACAAATTTATAAGAAGGGTTTGCTGCAAAAAAAACTTTTTAATGACTCTAAAAAATAATATCTTTCTCTAAAGCAGAACTAATCTTGACACATTATATGTCATTGGGCAAGGCATCAGATAATTTAGCTAAAAATATTTTGTTGTGACAGTAATTTAGTTACTAATCATTATGACAAGGGATGTAGCAACAGATCTACATTTAATAGCATCATATTTTATAATAGTAATAGTACAAAGATATTTTAAACATATGGATTTTTATGTCATATTTAATATCCATGTTAATATTTGATGTCAGCTGGAGTTTAATTCAATATATTATATTACATATATATGGTGGAAAGATTTTTATCAGGTCCAAGATTTTTCCAATACTACACAATACTGTCTAGTGTATAAATACTGTAAAAAAAATTATTCAAATTATGGATTATATCACTTAAGCCACAAAAAATACTTATAAATAAGAAGTGGGGTGCCCTTATATGGCCGCCAATGCAGCATGGCTGTTACCTGTTGGTCATGTTTGGAACTGCGCCCTAACAAAATCTTTAAAAAAAACTCAAATTTGAAACATAAATTTAGATATTGTTTTTTTTTCCTGTACATTTTAGAGTAAAATTAGTTCTTTAAAATATATTTTTAAATAATGTAATATAATTTAACTTTATTATTTTTATAATAATGTCAGTTTTAGAGTAAAACCAGTTATGTAATTAATTTTTATATAATATAATATAATATAATATAATAACATAATATAACAGAGCAATTATACATATCTTGGAATATAAATAATTACTAAATATAAACAAAATGAATAAAATAGTTAAAAAATGTCATGCATGCTTAATAAATTTAAAACACAATACATTACTATTGCATTAATTTTATTAATTACATTTTATTATTTAATTATTTTGATTAAAATTGGAATAAAAAAAGAATAGCACCATTTTACACCTGACAATGTCTGATAAAAATAAAAATAATAAATTACTGAATTAAAATTAGTAATTAATTTCACATATAATATAATATAATATAATATAATATAATATAATATAATATAATATAATATAATATAATATAATATAATATAATATAATTTAACATAACATAACAACATAACAAAAAATAATATAATATAATATAATATAATATAATATAATATAATATAATATAATATAATATAATTTTATAAAGTTTACCTAGTATGACTTTTTTTCTGATTTAAGTTTTTAAAAACTATAGAAAATATTAAAATACTTATTTAAAATGAGCTGAAACATAATTCTTTAAGAGTTTTCTTTGAGACAGCTTAATTAATGTTAATTAATGATCAGTCCACTTAAATCTGCAAAAACTATTAAGTCAATTAAATCGATCGGTGTCGGGACAGCATGAAGGAATAGTGTGGAAGCCAGCATTTTAGTGAAAAGTGCAGCTGTCTCGGGCTGATGAAGCGGTGCAGGACAGAGGGATTGTGGGAAATGTAGTCCACATTCACACATGCAGCAGGCTGACAGATGCAGACAGTCATTACTCACAATACAACACTAGCAGAGAGTGAAGGAATGATCAGATCCAGGCCAGCCAGAGAAAGGGAAAATGGCAAATGAGTCAATTACTGAGAAGATGTTTGTGGTGTGTTTGTTTCAGGTGGAAAAGAGAGAAAAGGTTAATAATGTGTGCAGTGGTAAAGCGGCCTCCGCAGAAACATCCTCCACAATACTCATCTGAAAGATTCAGTTCCAGTTTTATACAGTTTTATTATCATTATACAGCTGAAGTCAGAATTATTAACCCCCCTGAATTATTAGACCGCTTGTTTATTTTTTCCCCAATTTCTGTTTAACAGAGAGCAGATTTCTCCAACACATCTCTAATCATAACAGTGTTAATAACTCATCTCTAATAACTAATTTTTTTTCTCTTTGTCATGATGACAGTAAATAATATTACACTAGATATTCTTCAAGACACTTCTATACAGCTTACAGTGACATTTAAAGGCTTCACCAGGTTAAATAAGCAGGTTAGGGTAATTAGGCAAGTAACCATGATTTGTTGGAAATGGAAAAAAGCAGCATAAAGGGGCGAACTATTTTGTCCCTAAAATGGAGTATAAAAATTAAAACCTGCTTTTATTCTAGCCGAAATAATACAAAACAGACTTTCTCCAGAAGAAAAAATATATAATCTAACATACTGTGAACATTTCCTTGCTTTATTAAACATCATTTGGGAAATAAAAAGAAAAAATAAAAAAATTGAAAAGGGGGCTAATAGTTCTGACATTAACTGTATATTAAATGCAAACTGGGGAACATGGTGGCAAAAAATCTTTAATTTAATTCCAACAAATTCATCTTGATGGTTTAATAATTTAATAGATGTTGAAATGAATGAATGAATGAATGAATAAATAAATAAATAAATAAATAAATAAATAAATAATAAATAAATAAATGAATAAATAAATGAATGGATAATTAAACAAATTAATAAATAAAGTAAATAAACAAATAAATAAATAAATATATGAATAAATAAATAATTAAATACATTTTAAAAAATGATGTAAAAGAAGTAAAAATAATAAAAAGAGAGCTAATGAATAAATCAAAAAATTAATTATAGATACAATTGAAGACAGAATTATTAAATTATTATTCTTCAGTCTTAACCAGAGACACAAGTATAAACGTAATAGCTCTAAATCTAATAACTCATTTCAAATCACTTATTTCTTTTGTCTTTGCCATGATGGCAGTACATAAACGGCAAATAACACCTTATTTTGCAAAATATTAGTACTAAATTGGGTTAATTAGGCAAGTTAACACAAAT
>NC_141032.1:51777500-51832500 GCF_052040795.2 Danio rerio | reverse complement strand
AAATTGTACAATGCACTGTATAGTCACTATATAGTCACTGTATAATACACATGTACTCCCAGTACACTCTATATAGCATTTACATTTATTTCCATTAATCTGCTCCCCCACCTCATAACTTGCTCTATATTTCATGAAGCTAATGCATTTCCCCATAGTTTATAATTGATTAACATATGCGGGTATTTTTACTTCTGCATTTCAGCAATGAGCTTGATCTCTTTAATAAGGACAGAAGCTCTCACCTTATTGTGGTACTGCAGCATCTGTGTAATGATGCGTATCTTCGGATGATAGTTTTTAATGGATATCACCCTACAAGAACACAAATCTACATTACAATCAGGATTATAATCACAAATGGTCTGAAGTATAATAATGCAATCAGCTGACACCTCATGATATTGGATGCGTCCTCTGCATCAGGATCTGCGCAGTATTTATTGGCCAAGATCAGACAGGCATCGGCTGATTCAATCTGGACAAATTCAGTGAAGACTGTTAAGGGATTGTATTGATTAAAAAGAGAGATGTTTATGAAGGCTTTATGACAGTCTTATGAACACCGCTTCAAGTAGTGTTCCCATTAGTTTTTCAGGGAGTAACTCAATATTGCAACACGTTACATTCCCCAACACAGTTTTTCTGCTGCTGCTGACAATAAAAGCATCACCTTGACTCGAGCGAGATCGTGAGGATTGAGCACAGAGCCCTGGTAAAACTCCACCTGGGTGAAATGTCTCTTGAATAAGGCTTCCAGCTCAAGATTAGGGGAAATACTGGAAATAACGAGAGCAGAGCAGTGTTAGATAGAAGCAGACAGAGACCACACAGAACACACACACCACCACCACCATCATCATCATCATCATCATCATACTCACTTATGGAGAAAAACTATTTCTACATTGACATCATCCCTGTCCTTGTGTAGGAAGTCTTTGAGGAAGTTGGAGACGCTCTCCAGTGTGATGTGTCCACACACCACGATATGCCTGAGGAACGGTTAGCAGCACACACACTTTAACACAATATTAACTTCATACATCAGCTTTAATATCACAAACCAGATTAATTTGGATTATTTAATTATTAATATACAGTTAAATGCAAGAGTAATAGAATTCCTGTCAAATTTGATTTGATTGTATTTTATAGTGTATTCTCAGGAGCTATAAGTACATGAGTATAAACCCACATTAAAAACTATAGTCATTTATGATAAACATGGCAGTGTTTTGAACCATGCTATAGCAAAGTCTACTGTTGCCATGGTAACACAACAACTTGTAATTAATCTATTGTGGTGATTCTACAGTTGCTATGGTAATAACTACAGTAATTGATCTGTTGAGATGTTTCCATAGTTGCTATGGTAACAACAACTACAGTAATTGATCTGTTGTGGTGATTCTATAGTTGCTATGGTAACAAAACAACTTGTAATTGATCTGTTGTAGTGATTCTACAGTTGCTATGGTAACACAACAACTTGTAATTGATCTGTTGTGGGGTATTTAAAGTTCCCATGGTAACAAAACAACTTGTAATTTATATGTTGTGGTGATTCTATAGTTGCTATAGTAACAAAACAACTTGTAATTGCTATATTGTGATATAAAAGAGTTGTTAATACTGTAAATTGTACAGTATAATACAATTTACTATAGTAGGGTTCAAAATAATTACAGTATTTTTATATAAACTATTAAAAAAAATTAAGGTGGTAAGTAATAAATACAGACTAAACAAAACAAAACCACAAAACAAAACTGTACAGCCCAAAGCATCTAAATCATTCAACAAGCCAGATTAAGAAGAAGTACTCTATCCAAATGATCAGCGATAACTAAATGTGAATGTATGTTTTAAATATTTTCAGTACAGGGCGAGCTACTTTACAAGCTACTTATGCTATTTGTGACACCTTGTAAAATGGCTTAAAACCGCTTATAATTATGATAAAAATGCAACTAAAAAGATATTTAATAAAAGATATATACCACTTCTATTCATACTATTCATTATAATTATTAATAGCTTTTATTATTCATCAATTATTATTCATCCATTAAGATGCATGTGTGTGGGCTCTATTTTGACGATCTAGGCACAAAGTCCAAAGCGCAGGGCACAAAAGCATTAAGGCTGTGTCTGAGTCCACTTTTGATATTTTTAAGGATGGAAAAATCCGCTCTGCACCGCGGCACATGGTCTAACAGGGTTGAGTTTATTCTCTTAATGAGTTATAGGTGTGTTTTGAGAATAAACCAATCAGAGTCTCGTCTCCCATTCCCTTTAAGAGCCAGTGGTGCCGCGCCATGGCACATTTGCTATTTACATGGCGACTTTGTAAGTGTAAAAACTGAAGGCTTTACTAGCGAGAAAACAGTTAAACAGAGCATCTGCGGCGCGAGAATGAGAGATGAGCCTCCTCATTATTTACTTTCAATTTCACTCTCATGGATAGGGAAACGTGTTGTACACAGACATTCATTAGCCTACATAATTAATTTCATTTGTTAAGCACAAAGATGTCCAAACTATTTCTGAATTCAGTTCTAATCTCCAGCAAATGAACTGTAATAATGAAGTGTGATTAAAAAACTAAGTCATATCCAAACACACATGCTGTGCCCCATATGGTCTAAAACCTGACAGGTGGGCAAATCTACGCTCGTTTTTAATAATGCAAATATAAATATGCATATAATAAGTAATACTGCTAATAATAATAACATTATACAAAAGCAAATTGTCATGAATAAACTGAAAAAGCACCTCGAGATGAAGAAGGCATGGAGGCGGTGCTGTTTATATTTATGCAGGCTAGAATATAATAACTTTTGTAATATTTTAATCTGCGCTCGACTATAGGCCTGCTTTGATCTGGTCTATTGAACAGTCTATTTATTGTTTGTCCCTTTACTTTTTTCCTCTGTCTGCCTGTTTGCATTACATCATCTGCATAATCAAAAACATCAGTAAAATATGATGACAAATTATAACAATTTGGAATGTCCAAATCAAAGCTCCAGTTGTGTATTTGTGGACACCAATCATGACGGTACATCACGACACGTACAGCACATGTGGAAAAGCCCAAAAGTGTCACAAGTAGCACAGATCAGCAAGCGGTGAGCGACACACACACAACGCCACAAGCAATGGGATGATGATGTGTGCCATTCTGGACCCCAGACCCTCATAAACCTACAGTTGCTATGGTAACACATCAGCTAGAGTAATTGATCTGTTGTGGTGATTCTGCAGTTGCTATGAAAACAAAACCACTACAGTAATTATTTTGTTGTAGCAGTTCTATAGTTGCTATGGTAACAACAATTACAGTAATTGATTTGTTGTGGTGATTTTATAGTTGCTATGGTAACATAATAACTACAATGATTGATTTGATATAGTAATTCAATAGTTGGCATTGTAGCAACAGCTACAGTAATGGATCTGTTAAAGTAATAGTAATTCAGTTGCTACGGTAACACAACAGCTACAATAATTCATCTGTTAAAGTAATTCTTTAGTTGCTATGGTAACACAACAACCACAATAACTGATCTGTAATATTATTCTTAGTTGCTATGGTAACAAATACTATAATGATTGATTTGTTGTAGTAATTCTACAGTTGCTATGGTAACAATTACAATAATTGATCTGTCGTGGTGATTTTACAGTTGCTATGGTTACACAACAGCTATAGTAATATAAACAAATGAGCCAATAATACTGTAGTTTTCTGCAACTATAGTGTACATTATTTTACTATAGTAAAAAGTAAAGTGCACTACAGTATAATCCTCCTTCAAATATAGGAGCTCCCTCTGATATCACAGGAAGTTGCTGTGAGAATAAGAACCTGTTGATCATTAGAGGGTCCATGACTTACTTCCGTCCTCGGGTCGAGTTATAACTCCCTCCGTATTTCTTCCGATTAAGGATGAGAGCAGCGATTTCAGGCACGTAGCGAGCAAACATTGCCTACATGCATGAGACAGAGAGAGAGACGGGCATGCAGACGGCAGACTGCGCTCAGCCAGTACTTACTTTCTCCCATTTACTGCACTATAGGAACCACCATATTTCTTGCGGTTTCCTATTAACTCTATGATTTCAGGAACGTAGCTGGCAAACATGGCCTGGAGGAGGAGACAGGAGACACAGGACAACAGAAGAGCCAATGCTGGAGACCGTCTCATTCAGAAAGAGCAGCCTTAAAGGGACACTGCAGGACACTGCTCTCTTCTGTGCAGAAAGCTCTTTTACAAACGACGACCTCGAAAATAATACAGAAAAGTTTTAAATGTAGAAATAAACAGTATAGTAATGTTTTAGTAAATCCTAGTGTTCTTGAACCGGTGTATAATACTGTATATATTAGTCAAATTAAGCTTTTACTGTAAACTGTGGAGTATTGTAGTATAATATACCTCAGATTCTGTTTAAATGACTATAGTCGCCATGTGTGTTACCATAGCAACTGTTTAATTACAACAACAAATCAATTATTATAGTTGTTATGTTGCCATAGCAACTGTATAATTACTACAACAAATCAATAACTGTAGTTGTTGTGTTACCATAGCAACTGTGGAATCACCACAACAAATCAATTACTATAGTTCCTGTTGCCATAGCAACTGTATAATTACTACAACAAATCAATTACTGTAGTTGTTGTGTTACCATAGCAACTGTGGAATCACCACAACAAATCAATTACTATAGTTCCTGTTGCCATAGCAACTGTATAATTACTACAACAAATCAATTACTGTAGTTGTTGTGTTACCATAGCAACTGTGGAATCACCACAACAAATCAATTACTATAGTTCCTGTTGCCATAGCAACTGTTTAATTACAACAACAAATCAATTATTATAGTTGTTGTGTTGCAATAGCAACTGTAGAATTACTACAAATCAATTACTATAGTTGTGTTATCATAGCAACTGTGGAATCACCACAAAAGATCAATTACTATAGTTGTTGTGTTGCCATAGCAACTGTAGAACGTCTACAACAAATCAATTACTATAGTACATGTTGCCATAGGAACTGTTTAATTACAAAAACAAATCAATTACTATAGTTGTTGTGTTGTCATAGTAACTATAGTATTACCACAACAGATTAGCTCAAGTAATTTACTACAGTATGGTTCAAAAACACTACAGTATTTACTATAACTATTATAGTATTTTTGATCATATTGGTTGTCTGTTATGGGCTGTTTGTTATGTTTATGTCATTAATTTCTATTTTAGAATTTGCATTTGTATTGTAGGTATGTACAAAACATTTGTAAGACTAAAGGACGCTATAACGGAAATAAGAGGCTCTTTTAAATCAATTTTAGACAAACACTGATTTATCATTATTAATCAGAGATATAATTATACTGTTTACTGTACTTCATATTATTTAGCATGTGTATATTACCATATATGCTTATTCCTATTGTCATTTTATTATTGTCAGAATTATTAGCCCCCATTTATTTTTCCCCCAATTTCTGTTTAACAAAGTGATTTTGTTCCAACACATTTATAAACACAACAGTGTTAATAACTCATCTCTAATAACTGATTTATTTTCTCTTTGTCATGATGACAGCACATACTGTAATATTAGACTAGATATTCTTCAAGACTCTTTTATACAGCTTAAAGTGACATTTAAAGGCTTAACTGAGTTAATTAAGTTAACTAGGCAGGTTAGGGTAATTGGGAAAGTCATTGTGTATATTGATGATTTGTTCTGTATAGACTATCGGAAAAAATACTGCTTAAAGGGGCTAATAATTTTGACCTTAAAATGGCTTTTAAAAGTATTTTGTATATATTAATTTAGCTTTTTCTAGAGATAATGCAGTTTTAACTTAGTTTTTAGATTAAATTTTGCTTAAGTAAATGTGTTCATCTATATTAAATGTATGTATTCATATACTTGTACAAAAAAAGTCCTCTAGACTGTTAGTTTACCTCTGCTGTATGGAACACAGCCTCTAAAATGTACTTTTGCGTGGCACAGAAGAAAGCAGAATGAGGACGAATAAAAGACGAGCGGTCTCTCATTTCTGCCTGGCGTGTCCCCTTAAGTGTGCTTAAATAGTGAACTGTGACTTTAAGAGCGGAGTGAGAGTCAGAATGCTTGTAAACATGCACTGTCCACAATTGAGAGGGATTTCTGGAGGTTTTGGGTTGAAAGTAAAAGCATTCTGTTTGATAAATATCCCTGTTTGACGGGATACTGATGCTGAAGAAAGAGAAGCCACAGATGAGAGTCGATCTGCTGTTTGAAGAGGGAAAACAGTGATGAAGGAGAAGGAGGAGGAGGAGGAGGAATCCTCGAGAGCCATGTTTATTCCAAACAAACTCATGCTGGACTGATGAGAACACCACCGGCTGAGGAAAACACACACACTGCACAACACATTAATAAAGTGATCAAATAGTCATAATAAATAGTATAATATGTATATATAATATGTAATATATAATATATAGCTGCATCTTACTAGCGACTGCAGATCGCAAACACTCCAGGACAATCAGCAACAAAATCTGTTAATATCTATTCTATTATTACTATTCTTATTTTTATTATTATTATCATGCATCATATATTATTATTATTATTATTATTATAGATATTATTATATTATATTACATAATATTACATTGCCTCATGGTGGCTCGGTGGTGTTGCACTGTGGCCTCACAGCAAGAAGGGTGCTGGCTCAAGTCCTGGCTGGGTCAGTTGGTGTTTCTGTGTGGAGTTTGCATGTTCTCCCCGTGTTGGCGTGGGTTTCCTCCACAGTCCAAACACATGCGCTATAGGGGAACTGATCAACTAAACTGGCCGTAGTGTATGAATGTGTGTGTGTGAGTGTGTGTGTGTGTGAGTGTGTGAGTGTGTGTGTGTGAATAAGTGTGTATGGGTGTTTCCCAGTACTGGGATGCAGCTGGAAGGGCATCCGCAGTGTAAAACATATGCTGGAATAGTTGGTGGTTCATTCTGCTGTGGCAACCCGAGATGAATAAAGAGACTAAGCCAAAGGAAACTGAATGAATGAATTATATTTATATCTATTATATTATTATTATTATTATTATTCTTTATATCTATTAATATATGATGTTTTCATTATTAATAGTATATTTATATCTATATCAATTTATATCAATATATCAAAATATTTTAACCAAAAGTAGATATTACACATTTTCATCACAAAGTTTCTTTTAGATTTAAATAATTAAATGTGCATTTCTTCAGTGTGTGTGTGTGTGTGTGTGTGTGTGTGTGTCTCCGCTGATGGTGTTTCTCATCTCAGTCTTCATGCAGTTTGTTGGAGTGTGAGTGTGGGGTAAACTGGGTCAGCTCTACTACAGTAAACCGCAGTCTGCAAACAGAATCACTTTGTACTCGCTAATGATGGTTCCCCTCATCACAATAACTCAACAAATACAGCAGGAGGAACACTCCAGAAGAGCTGCTGGACCAAACACACACACTGCAGGACAAGAAAACACTCACACTCACACTCTCTCACACACACACACACACACACACACACACACACACACACACACACACACATTCTTTCTGTCTCACAGGCACACACACACGCATGCACACATGCAAGCACGCACGCACGTAGGCACGCACGCAGGCACGCACGCACGCAGGCACGCACGCACGCAGGCACGCACGCACGCACGCACACAGGCACGCACGCACGCACGCAGGCACGCACGCACGCACGCACGCACGCATGCACGCAGGCACGCACACACATACACACACACACACACACACACACAGACACACACACACACACAGACACACACACACACACACACACACACACAGAGGAGAGTAAAGGCAGTGGTGTGTTTGTGTCCAGCTGTGGTGTTGATCATGGGTCAGGGGTTATTCTGGGCGTTCTGTATTTGATGAGTGTTTTTACCAGTCCTCCCAGAATGAAGAAGACCATGAAGAGGCGGCCAAGGGTTGTTTTCGCACACACATCTCCATAGCCCACTGTGGACATGGTCACCATCAGTAAATACACACACTCCCAGTACGACAGAGGCTGCGAATTCTGGAAGTTCTCCCAAGGATCTCCAGAGTTCTCCACCTGAAAACAACAGCAGCAGCAGATTTACACTACCTGACAGAAGTCCAAGATTGAGGAGCACAGATACTAACTGTTCTTCTAGCTGCTGATTTGGTGTCAGAAGTGTCTCTATGAAAGGTGAAGGCCTCTAGATTTTGCTGATTTGAGCTCAATAAATCTGATTATGTCTTGATGTTGACTGATTTGATGAGGACAGTGCGCTCTGACTCTGCTCAGACTAAAGTGTCATCACTGAACAGAAATAATGTCCAGTATAGAATATAAAGTCCTGCTGCAGTGGAGACAGAATGAAGATTGTGTCTGACTCCATCATGAGCTTGGAGGACTGCATCCATACATCTCTGACATGACTCACATCACTGATTAATAAAGTCATCTGGAATGAAGAAGAAAGCTTCAGCAGGATCCCAGAGTTCATCAAGAGTCTTTGTGTTCATCTTCAACACTTCCTCCTTCATCAGCTCAATAATGTTGATGTCTGGTGACTGGGCTGGCCAATCCTGGAGCAGCTTGACCTTCAGGAGCTTTGATGTGGAGGCTGAAGTATGAGCAGGAGCGCTATCCTGCTGGAGAATTGTCCCTCTCCTGTGGTTTGTAATGTAACGGGCAGCACAGATGTCTTGATAACTCAGGCTGTTGATGTTGCAGATCTCTCACACACCCCCATACTGAATGAACCCCAAACCATGATGTCTCCTTCACCAAACTTGACTGATTTCTGTGAGAGTCTTGGTCCATGCTGGTTCCAGTAGGTCTTCTGCAGTATTGGTGATGATTGATGCAGATCAGCAGATGATCCAGCAGAGAAATCCACCTTCTGACACTTTCACACATCATCAACTAGAAGACCAGATACTATCTGCTGCTCTCACAGCCGAGATCCAACACAAGACTTCTGTCTGGTAGTATATATATATATATACATATAAAGAAATAATTAACTTAAATTGTTCCAAATAAAAGTATAACTTATAAAAATAATAGCCAGAATTGCCTCACCAAATGAATGAATCCAGCCGCCGTCAGCCATGTGCTTATAAAGATGGAGCACAAATTCACCAACTTGATGGAGTTGCTGAAACAACACATTTCAGAAATACTCACTCATAACAACTGCATACAGTGATGAACATAAATGAGTTCAGTCCTCACAGATCTCTCTAATATTAATACAGGAGGCTTTACAGTAATTCATACATCAGATTAATCAGCCCTAAAGACAAAACTAAACTAAAAAAAGGAGGATCACTGTACAAAAATGAGTAATATATTGAAGGAAAATATTAAATATAACATTAATAAACAGGAAAAATCAAGAGAAACATAAAAATATCAAATTTTCTTGCCATTTTTTATTTCGTAATTTTTATTTATTTTTTAATTATTTATTAATTTTTTCACTAACTAGCTTGAGTTTAAATGTATGATCTTTTTATTCCTAAAGCTGATCAGTAAGCAAACTCTTATTTTAATGCATATAACTGTTTAATAAAACTCATTTGTTTAAATGCATTAAAATATATGTTCTATTTTGATTGAAATCTGTTTAAAGGTGGGGTGTCCTCAAAAAGTGGGGTGTCCTCATTTCTGCTGAGCTCTGGGTTTTGAACAGTGTGATAAACCTTTTCCAAAAACTGAGGTCTAATACAGGGTAATTTACTGCAGAACTGAATTCTGCTAGTTTTGGCAGTGAGTATCGGTCAGATTTCACCTCTGCAGTCAGATTATTATTCATTCTGATGCACAATCAGCTTTCCTGGACAGCTGCACTAAAGCTTTAGCGCTAAGCTGGAGGAGACCAGAGATTTACCATCGCAATGTCAAAGACAGAACATGAGGAAATAAAGCAATAGAAACACAACACAGAGATCTAAATCAAATGCAGAACTAAAATAATACACATACTAGATACTACATATATATAGTTTTATATAAACACTCCATGGGTATGAGTCAGGAAAAAGGTAAGAGGGAAATACAGGGAAATCATCAGTGAACAGAAACAAATGAAAGACAAGAAAAAGAAAAAAATGGAGAAATGGAAAAGATAAAGTAAGGAAAAAAAAGAAGTCAACAAAAAGAAAAATGGAAAAGAAAGAAAAAAGAACAGACAATGAAAGGGACAGGAAAAGGAGAGGGAAAAGAAAAGGGAAAGGAAAAGAAAGGAAAAATAAAGAAAAGAAAAGAAAAAAAGAAAAGAAAAGAAAAGAAAAAAAGAAAAGAAAAGAAAAGAAAAAAAGAAAAGACAACAAAAAGCAAATGAAAAAAGACAGGAAAAGGAAAAAAGAAAAAGCAGATGAAAAAGACAAAAGAAAAGGTAAAAAGGGTAAAAGAAGGTAAAACAAAGATAAAGGAAAAGGAAAAAGAAGTAAAAGAAAGAGTAAAAGAAAAGAAAATACTAATAAAATTAAAAAATAAAATAATATAACACTAAATAATGCAATATAAAATATATTATTATATAAATAACAAAACAACAATATATCAATATAATAAGTGAACAATATAATATAATATAAAATATAACTAAAACAGCCTAAATTAGAGAGATAATACATAATAATTTGTTTAATTTAGGCAGTCTCTGAAATGACACTTTTCATTCTGTAATGACATCACAAAAATTAGAGAAGCAATTCAGGAATTCATTTTAAATAAAGCAAATATTCCACAGAAAACTGAAGCACAATATATTAAACAGACGTACAGTGAGCTGGAAACCTTTAGACAATATAAGATGTACACAGAATTAATGATCAAGAAGACTGTAAAGGGACTCTTACCTTGTTTTTAAGATATTTAAAAACTGCAATATTTCTGAAAACTGGATCAGCCTCAAGGCTCTTAAGAACCTCAGTCCTGAATAAAAGAGCAGAGGAACAGTAAAAACAGTCAATATTGATCATAAAGTCACAGCACAGCTCAAGTCTAGAGCGTACCTTTAAAACGATCATCCATGTTTAACACAGACTTCATCTAATCAACAGCAGTCGAGCACAGACAAACACAGAAATCAGTGCTAGTTAGAGAGCTCGCAGAACACATCTGGATGCAGTTTATTAGTGTGTGTGTTCTGACAGACAACATCTGCCTCACGGTTCATGACGCAAAAGCTGATCTCAGACCTGTATTCAGGAACAAACACTGAGAAAGATGCTGCATCCCAAAACGCACACTTCTACACTACTGTAGGAATTTAAATAGTGCAAGTATGCATTCACACTGAAATACAGTATGCTTTTATTAAAGTGCAGTTTAAACACTCAGATGATGCACTGATGCACATCAGATTGGCAAAAGGGGCGTGGATATTGATGAAGGGGCTGGGCTGTTGGGGAAGGGGAGGGGCTAGAGTTTTCCAGTGGCTGGATTATGTATTTTGGATCTCGAGATGGTACTATTTGGCAGTTTAGTCATTTATTTTGGCTGATGGTGATTCCCAGTTCCTGAATGAGTTATTTAGCGGTTGTTATCTGGGAAACAACACACCTTGGAATGACTGAGCAATCAGAAGCGAGTAATAAACATTAATAAAGCATGATGCCCAAAATAATGCCTCACATTTATCTAATGCACTTAGCCTTCAAACATACACAGTGTGATGCTTTTCCTTTACAAATGCTCACGGTTCAGTTTTACTCATTTCTAGATGATTACTGATTACGAATGACTGAAACCATTGATTGAGTCATAGGTCAAATATAATAATCAATTCAGTCTATTTTGAGATGCTTAAGAATTCAAATAAATGCATAAACAAATAAACAAATAAAACTTAGCAGATATTCAAAAACACTTTTTATTTTTTATAAAACCTTTGAGCCTGAATGTTCACTTTTTTAAACATTTAAAATAATTCATTCATTCCCTTATTTATCAGGGGTCACCACAGCCAAATGAACCGTCATCTACAGTATTCCATGTTTTTCAGTATTTCCATGTTCCACTGTATATGTTTTACACAGTGTATGCTCTTCCAGCTGCAACCGAGTACTGGGAAACACCCATACACACTCATTCTCACACACACACTCATAAACTACGACCAGTGTAGTTGATCAGTTCCCCTATAGCGCATGTGTTTGGACTGTGGGGGAAACCGGAGCACCCGGAGGAAACCCACACCAACACGGGGAGAACATGCAAACTCCACACAGAAACACCAACTGACCCAGCCGAGACTCAAATCACCGACCTTCTGGCTGTGAGGACACAGAGCGACACAACTGAGCCACCATACCGCCCAAGTCTAAATGTATTTAATCTTATTTTCTATAGTTAAAACATTTATTTTTTTTAAATGTTCTATCTTTTAAGTTCTTACTATATTCCAAAATTTTTATTCTTATGGATGATATTTGAATTTTTGAAAGGTCACGGGCTATCATAAAAGCATTTCTCTGCATGTCCTATGTGTATTGACTGTTTATATGACACATAAATTATAGATTTTGATTGGAATTAAATTTCACATTTATAAAAGAAAACAAGACTAAATATAATAAATGTAAAATAAATGATTATTTCCACATTCACAAGTTATAACAGACATAAAAATGATGAGTCTTTGGGTAAGAATGTAAGATTATGGATGCATTACGAGGTTTAAACTGAGTCTTCCAGCAGATAAGCTGATAATCTTTGATTAACACACATGAGCAAAACATGCAGAGCAACCCAGCACTGCTGCTGCAGATCCCACACCACACAATAATATAAACATTCACTGATCATTGGAGATTATTCAAGGCATTCACCAGCATTCAATATACTGTATTAGATGAAGGATATACAGTACGATTAATATACAAAGTGTGATGACAGCTGCTTTTGACATGTGTATATCATAATAATAAAATATGTAATTTGGTTACAGATGAAGGCAAAGTTATGTCAATAACTAATTAATGCATTCATTTTCCTTTGGTTTAGTCCAATATTTATCAGGGATTGCCACAGTGGAATGAACCACCAACTATTCCAGCATATGTTTTATTCAGCGGATGCTCTTCCAGCTGCATACACACTCATTTACACACACTCATACACTATGGCCAGTTAAGTTGGTCAGTTTCCCTATAGCGCATGTGTTTGGACTGTGGGGGAAACCGGAGCACCCGGAGGAAACCCACACCAACACCGGGAGAACATGCAAACTCCACACAGAAACACCAACTGACCCAGCCGAGACTTAAACCAGCGACAGCAAGATACACAGCACTCGGGAGATATTTGAAATATCAATGATAATAATTTATGCTTCATCTCTACTCATTTCAATGCATTACTGATCTCCTGTCTACTGCACTGTCAATGATCTCTGTTAATGAACAGTTTCTGTATTAAGTGTGTTTTGGGTTTATATCCGGTTGTGAACTGCATTATGGGATGTTGATGTCGGCTCTGTCCACTTTTGATTTTGAAAATTCAACGCTACAGTTTAACAACGTGACTTTCATTGACATTACAGTGGTTTAAAATAATTTAACATATCAGAAATGTCTACTTTTGACTTCTAACTTGTAAAGGAGTGTGCTGCTACTTTGCTTAGCTTGGTTTCTGGTGTCCACAAAAAGTCAAATAATCATCATCCACCTCTCAGACTGCTGTCCGTCAGTGTGTTTCAGCTCTTACCCCAGTAGGAGATGCTGTAGAAACAGGATGAGAGTGTGTTGTCAGTCTCCTGTTTCTCACACACCGGCGCGTGCAGCATTTTCACCCGGTAACCCTTGTGGAAAAGCTCTCCGCACGATTTCTTGCGTCTGTGCGTGTTCTGGAGGCTCTGGGTGTGTGTGGCGCCGTCTGGGCTCCGGTACACCAGCATCTTGGTGGAGATCATGATTTACACTGCTGCCGTACTGTATATGATGATGAAGAATCCAGGAGAAGTGCTCTCAGAGGAGGCAGAGCTGGTGGACATGCACTGAAGCCCACCGGGAGAAAACAACGGGATGATGCAGTGATGTAGAGAGAGCTTTTCATCAGGATATTACAGCATAAGCTCCTTTAGGAATCGCCCTGGGACGCGTGCGGAGCTCTGCTGGACATCATCTGCTCTTTAACATCTACTGCTGCCGCTCAATGCTTCTTATCTTAGCTCTTCTTAACCCGCTGTTGTGTGCTGTTGGCTTGATTTCATCCACTCTGGGGGGATTGTCAGTCTTCACCTGGCTACAACTTTCAGCTTCAGCAAATAGTGAAAAATCTTATTTTGATTTTGGGAGAATGCTCAGACATTTTTCACAAACTCAACATGTGGTGCACTGTAAAAGCATGGGTAAATCAGTGTTGTGTGATTTTGTTTTGATTTTATTATTTGATTACAGCTTTTTAGCCTTCCTCTGGCAACTCTTGAAAAGTTGTAATAAGTGTGTTTTCTGCACATCTGTAATAGTCTGCAGTGCTGGGTTGGTGTTGTGTATGACGACACAGAAACCTTGTAATGAACTGCAGCACATTTTCTCTTATTTTACAGACTTATTTCTCTAGATATTATTACTTTAACATTATAATATTATTTTAAATGACTAAAATGTCATTAAAAGTCACTTTGTTAAACTGTAGGGTTGAATTTTCAACATCTAAAGTGGACCGAGCAGAGATCAACATAGTTCAGAGATCTCATAATGTAATTCACAATTTAATGTTGGTGCTCTTCCATTATAATCACATTTACTGATTGCAAAGCCATGACAGCAGATAATCATGCATTCTTGACGGCTGCTGGTTTCCCTGTTGGGATTAAGACAAACATTGTGTCATTTCTACAATATTGATCTTCTGCCTAAATTGATCAATAATTTTAGTTGTCACGTCATACTTCAGGTTCAAATCTTCTGACCAATCAACTGCTCTCTAGGATTTGCCATGCCCCGCCCCCTTCTTCTTGTTTGCTTTTATTTGATGTGCTTGAGCTCAACCACTCTCACTGGCAGAGCTGTGAGAAAGCAAAACTCTATTGGCTGTTTTAAGAGGAGGAGCTACTGTATGCCCCACCCTCTCTTCATGTTTCAGTTGAGATTACATCTAACATCAAATAAAAACACTTTTCAAAGCACTTCAAAGGATCTTTACTGACTTTCATGAGCACGATACAATGTTACACTTTTTAGAATGGTTACCTGGCAACCGCAGAACAGCATTCTCACAGCCATTAAATCTGTTACATTGTATCTGTTGCCAGCAGCTGCAGAACTCACAGAGACAATGTAACAATCGTTATCAGCATTTGGAATGCGGTTCTGCAGTTGCTAGGTAACTTTACACTTCCCTATTATTGACTTTGTTCTTCAATGCAGAAATGAGCTTGTTTTTGCGATTGTTTTAGAACTTCAGATTCAGTCGCCTATGGGAGAAATGTCTAGGAATAATAAACGGCAGAAAACGGTCAAACTACTTGCTCTACAAACATGTGTTTGCATGACTATACAGACAAAATAAAATAAAATAATAAGAAAATATCAGTTTGCATCATCAAGCAGCTAAACAAGCAGTTTTTAGCATCTAAAAGTGAATGGAAGTGAATGAGAGCGGAAGTCTCGAGCCAAAAAGATTTAAATGGCTGCACCCACTCATACGCAGTGAATATAGAACATTAAAAACAGCACGTGAGCCAAGCAGTATGTCTGAACTCATAGTATTGGGAAAACAGTATGCGAGAAGAACCCGCATGACCAACTACTTTCAGCGAGACTCTGAAGTGCGCATCTGATGATTGCTGTACTATCCCATAATGGTGTGGACTGCTTTGGAAACAACTAACATAACAGCTGACATAATAATGATGATTCTCTACATGTATATAGACGGTGGCTGCAGTATGAGCAGGTAGAAGTGTCTGACGTCTGTGTGCTGTGCGGTACATCACTTACAGGCGCTTTAGTGTGGATGATGGAGAGAACTGAAGACTGATCAGATTTATCCACATTAGTGTAGACGTGGCCTGACTGTTTCATTATCAGCAGGAGAGGTTTGATTACTTTGACCCATTTAAAACATGCGGTAAACCGCAGAATCAAACTCTAGTGGACACACACGCACACACGCACACACGCACACGCACAGATTCAGCAACAAAGGCCATTAACTGAATGAAAGCTGAATGATAATAATAATCAGAGTAAAGCTGGATGAGGTGACCCCGTGACCTGCTGTTCCTATAGGAGGATTACAGTCCTGGAAAACAGCAGTGATGGACATCAGGAACATAAGCTGAGCTCTGACCCGCTCTACTGCCCAATCACACCCTATACACTCAATAGAGCACTGATACAGTCCCCTTACTTACAGGAGGAGTGAATGAGAGGAGTCAAACTGACCGCACTGAAGAGTCGTGGACATTTTGATTCTGAAAGTGTTTTGATTACTGTCATGCATGCAGACGTTCATTTACCAATACATGACTTGAGAACTCGTCGTTGCTGTACATGGTTTGAGTGCACTTCAGAACGTCCACTAGGATTTCAGACAACACCACAAACAGCTACTTCCTCTAATAATGCACTATTAAGGGTGTGAGGGGTAATTTCAGACACAGCCAGACTCTCAACTCCACTCAAGCATTACTTATAGAGCACTTTATAACACCCAAAGTGCTATACACAAGACTAGAAGTCAAACAGAGGATAAGACACGATTAAAACTGCTTTATAAAACATGACAATAATCCACCCGTGTCAAAGATTGAAGAGAAAAGATGGCTTTTAAGATTGGATTAAAATAGAGACAGTGAAGAGCTCTGTTTGACAAACTGGACAATAAGAGGAGCTGCTCAGTGTTTTCTGAGATTACATGCTTCATTTTGGGCACATTCACAAGCACCTGAAGCTTAGAACAGCTTTGTGTGTGTACGGATGATGCAGTTCAGGAATATAAAGCAGAGCAAGACCACATTTATTTAAGAACAACAGCAAAACTGAATAAATAAAATCCAGTTTGACAGATGTAGTGACAGACACGTACTATCTGGATATGTGCGCAGTGTGTGGCATCACCTGCAGGGGGCAGCACTTCACCAACATCCAGCCCAACAAACATTCTGACATCAAAACTCTCAAATCACACTACAATTATATAATATATATGTGCACACAATGCTTTATCCCAGAGATTCAAAGATGAAGGACGTGAATCAGTCCCTCACCAAGAGACAAACAGGAGTGCACAGTAAATTCCACCTCACACACAAAGACAAAGCTCAAACACAAGCTCATCTAGACAATGGCTTTCGGCTGATTAACAAACAATTATCAACTCCAGATATTACAGTCATTCATGTGAAAAGCCACAAATAATCCCGTAAATCCAGTGAATCAATCACCAAAATATGGTTCAATCATCACATATTGAGGCTGAGTTCAGCTCTGAGCACACACACACACACACACACACACACACACACACACACACACACACACACACACACACACACACACACACACACGTTCGCATACATGTGCTCTTTCTAAAAGCACTCTCCGTGAAGAGAAAGCAAATCATTTTTGAGTGTGTGTAACAGATGAGTTTGCACATTGCTTATTTACTCTCTTAAACTGCAAAAACACACTTTTTATTTTTTTTTAAGTAAGTAAAATACGCCCCTCACACTGATTAGCATAGGCTTTCATTCAGGTTGACGTTGAAAATAAAATCGAAAGTGAAAACTGAAATAAAAGTGTCAATAAAAGGAAAACGTAAATGTACATTTCAATTTGAATTGTGTCACTATAATAGCGAGAACATTAATGACAAGCTTTGTGTTTTCACTTTATTCTTGAGTTTGGCTTTTCATTGTAATATTGGCAGTCTTGACGTGGAAACGCAGGAAATGAAATGTTAAATCGACAGCTTCATTTTAATGATGGATTTGACAGGGACGATAGGTTGTCACAGTGAAAATGAAAATTAAATCATTTGATTTCATCTTCAACTTTGGCAGATATTTAGCGAATAGTGTTTTATAATGAAATTGTTAATCTGGGTTTCATTTTATCTTCAATGTTGATCTGATTTATTCAAAATTGGCAGGATTTACCTTCCATATATTTCTAGTCCAAATATCTAAAAACTAATAAATCAAAAAGCATTTAACACACAAGCAAACAACATTGTCTTGTTTTAGAATGAATATGCCGAAATGAAGTGAGCTTTTCTTTAAACAAGCAAAAAATAATCTGCAAACGGGAGAAGAAAAATAATCTAGTCTTCCTTTTTGACATGTCAATATTTCTCTTCCCCCATTGGCAGATTATTCTGCTTGTTTTAAAGAGAAACTCTCTTTATTTTGACTCATCATTTCTGAATTATTTTCAGATATTTTGTGCAAGTCTTGAAAATGCTTCTTGGTTTAACAATTTTGAGATATTTGGACTAGAAATGAGACAAAAACTCTGAGCAAGAATGTAGTTTTCTGCAGTGTAACCCTACTGTAGCTTTTATACAGCCATCATGTGTGGAGTTTGTTTACAACTTTTTTTTGTAGTTCTAATCCACATCCAAATACACAGTGTATTATGGGTAATAATAATAGATCTGCACTTCACATTTGTACTGAAAATCATTAGCTTGGAATAATAGGTCACTTCATTTATTTTAATACACTATGATCTTTGTACACTAATGTTATATTAGAACACTGTTTAGGTTGCATTGGGACGCGGAACCATTCTGACTCAAAGAAACGAAGAAAAAAGCATCAGCAAATGCAGATTTAATAAAGCTGAATTATTCCCATCATGCATTCTAATCTAATGATGACATCATCACAAGCTAAACACTCTTGAAATAATAGCAGGATCATTTTTATAAACGTCTCCATAATTCCAGCAAGCAGAAACCAGCAAAACCACTGACTGCACCATCATCTGATCTAGAGGAATTACTTCTGCACACACACGCACACACACACACACACACACACACACACACACACACACACGCACGCACGCACGCACGCACGCACGCACGCACGCACGCTTATACAAATATGCAGACAAACACACATATATGCATGCATACAAACACACACGCATGCACACATACAAACACATGCATGCTCATACACATATGCACACACAAAGACACATACAGACACGCATGCACACAAACACACACATGCACACACACAAACACACACATACATAAACACAGACCTACACGCATGCACACACAAATACAGATACACACACACACACACACGCATGTTCATATACATATGCGAACACACACAAACATATGCATAAATATGTGCATATGAACGCATGCATGCACACACTCAAATAAACACACACACACACACATACAAAACACAAGCATACATACAAACACACACACACAAAATCCAGCAGGTGGTGCTGCAGGCGTAGTCTAATATCAGCTCAGGGGTTTTACATTTCTAACACCCTTCAGTCAATAATCTGCACAAATAATCAGGTATTAAAGGCAAAGTGTCAAAAATGTTGATGTTTTACCCTGTCAGCTCTGCTTTAGACACACACACACACACACACACACACACACACACACACACAGAGGTATTAAAGGGAAAGTGTCAGTATTGTTGGTGTTTTTACCCAGCCAGCTCCGGTTCAGGTAAACAGACACAAAGACCGGCGGAACCGTGAAGAAATCCACCACTGAGTTTACCTCCAGCCAGAACCACAGCTTATCATTGGCTGCTATAAACTGACGAACAAACAAAAACACACGAGAAAAATGACTTGAAACTTTAAAGCTCAGGAACATCAATACTGCTTATTTAATCGCTGAAGTTCTACAATTACTGAAAATATATAAATAAATATGAAAATAAACAAATTAATTACTTAATAAACAAATAAATAAGAAAACAAACAAGCAAATTAATACATTAAAAACCACAAATAAGTAAATTAATTAATTAATAAACAAACAAATAAATAAGGAAACAAACAAATAATTTAATTAAATAAATTAAAACCCAAACAAAAAATAAGGTAAATCGATAAATGAATAAACAAACAAATACGTGTACAAATTATTTAATAAACAAACAAGTAAATTAAAAAATAAACAAATAAAAAAAGGAAATAAACAAGTTAATAAATAAATAAATAAATAAATAAATAAATAAATAAATAAATAAATAAATAAGCAATTAAATTAACAAGTTAATAAGTTAATAAACAAACAAATCATTTAAGGAAATAAACAAGTAAATTAATAAACAAACAAATAAGTGTATAAATTAATGAATAAACAAACAAATAAATATGCAAATAAACAAACAAGTAAGTTAATAAATTAATAAACAAACAAAAAAGTGAATAAATTAATTAATAAACAAACAAACAAACAAATAAATAAATAAATAAGGAAAAAATAAATATTTATCAAAAACGTATGCATTTTTATGGGATGAAAGAACCTACCAAAGAAAAAAAAACATCAATAAACAGAAAATATAAATTGAATTTAATTAAATTCAAGCTAAAAAGACAAGTTTTGGTAACTGCTAAAAACCACAAAGTTCTCATATTCACTTTACTGCCTACACTAAAGTGTTTATAAAATTTAATTTAAAAATTAAGTAAAAATATAAGTTAAATGTAAAATCAAATAAAGAAAAAGTTCAAATGAATAAAGAAAATAAAAATAAAAAGCATATTTATGTCATTAAAAGTGCATGCCAAAATTAAAAGAGCTAAATAAGGATGGTGAAGGAGCACTGTATAAATGAAGGAATGACCCTGCATCTGTGTGTGAAATGAACTTACACGCAGTCCAAAATACAGCAAGAAGAAGACGTTGAAGGCCATGTCGATCTGCAGGGTGAAGTTCTTGTCGAAATGCTCACAGGATTCAATGGGACTGTAAAAACAGCATCGATGAAAGACATTAATCATAATGATCCAATGCTTTATTTGTTCTGGACTCATTCATAAGCTTTAGATTTCATATGAACATATTTCAACATGTATCATTATCATGATGCAGCTATAACTGGGAAAATACTGAAGCAGAACATGCTGTCAATTATTAAAGCAGTGATATCATGAGGCTATTATAAGACAGACATTGAGCTAATTTCCTTTTTTATTGTCTGCAAAAAAACAAAACTAATTCTACATGTAAAAGATTTATCACATCGAGCAGTTCTCAAACAAACATCAATAACACAGTGAGAACAGGAACAATATTATCATATAAAATAGCTGATATATATATATATACACACACACACACACACACACACACACACAATTGCACACATTCATACATACACACGCACTCATTGTACTTGTGATAATGATAATAAAGATATATTCTATAGGGGAGATACATTTAATCATATCAGTTATAATAACTGACCTCTAATAACTGATTTATTTCTCTTCTCCATGATGACAGCACATAATATTAGTCTAGATATTCTCCAAGACACTAGTGTTCAGCTTAGTTAGGGTAAAGTTAGGGTAATTAGGCAAGTCATTGTATAACAGTGGTTTGTTCTGGAAAAGAGGTTAATAACCGTACGTTGCTCTAAATATTAGTATTATAATATTATACAGTCACAATATAAGGACATTTTATTTTCTGCAAAATAAAAATATACTGTAATAGGAAATATTACAACAATCATGACCTTTATTGTATTATTAGACCTTAACGTCATTTACAATATATAAATGTATATATAACCAGCCTGATCTCATGAGGAAACATACGTTTTTTTAACGTGTTTTTACGTTTTGCCAGTTTAGTGGCTAATTCGTACAAATTCATACGTACAGTTCAGTCGTACGAAATTGTAACATTTTAAAAAGAAGGCGTGGCAGCCAACCCCACCCCTAAACCCAACCGTCATTGGGGGATGAGCAAATCAGACTAAATTTAACAAATTAGATCGCACGAATTCATATGAATTAGTCACTAAATCAAAATGTTATGAATTGCCATGAAATTGTGTTGATAAAACCAAAGTGTGTGTGTGCGTATAGAGCGGAGGAGTTTCCTTCAGCGGAGAAGATCAGTGTTTGGTGTGAGTGACAGAATTGCAGCAGTGGAGAAGGCTGAACAAAACCTGACGTCATCACAGGACCTGAGAGAGAGCAGCTGTGTGTGTGTGTGTGTGTGTGTGTGTGTGTGTGTGTGTTCAGCAGGTCAGTGAAACACACACCTGAGCTCCTCTGAGCAGAAACTGAAGCCCGGCTGTAATTAAGAGACGTTTAACGTAAGTAATACTTCAGAGAGTCTCAGGTCACAGAATACAAGCGGATTTACATACAGGAGAGCACAGACACTTACAGCCAACAACAACAACAACAACAACAACAACAACAACAACAACTACAACTACAACTATAACTATAACAACAACTACAACAACTACAACTATAACAACAACAACGACAACGACATCAACAACAACTACAACAACTACAACTATAACAACAACAACGACGACAACGACATCAACAACAACTACAACAACTACAACTATAACAACAACAACGACGACAACGACATCAACAACAACTACAACAACTACAACTATAACTATAACAACTACAACAACTACAACTATAACAACAACAACGACGACAACGACATCAACAACAACTACAACAACTACAACTATAACAACAACAACGACGACAACGACATCAACAACAACTACAACAACTACAACTATAACAACAACAACGATGACGACCACAACAACAACTACAACTATAACAACAACAACAACGACGACGACGACGACGACAACAACAACTACAACAACTACAACTATAACAACAACAACAACGACGACGACGACGACAACAACAACTACAACAACTACAACTATAACAACAACAACAACAACGACGACGACGACAACAACAACAACTACAACAATAACAACAACTATAACAACCACAACAACAGCTCAACAACAACTATAACAACAACAACTAAACAAGAGCAGCTCAACAACAATTGCAGCTCAACTACTACAATCAAAACAACAGCTACTACAGCTATAACTGCATCAGCCACTTCACTTTACTTGTTGACTTTACTTCGCTTCTGTTCACTTTACTTCTGTTCACTACATTTCTATTCACTTCACTTCTGTTTACTTCACTTTACTTCACTTCTGTTCACTTTACTTCACTTCTGTTCACTTCACTTCTGTTCACTCCATTTCTGTTCACTTTACTTCACTTATGTTCACACTTCTGTTCACTCCAATTCTGTTCACTCCAATTCTGTTCACTACACTTCTGTTCCCTTCACTTCATTTCACTTATGTTCACACCTCTGTTCACTACACTTCTGTTCCCTTCACTTCACTTCTGTTTACTTCACTTTACTTCACTTATGTTCACACCTCTGTTCACTACACTTCTGTTCCCTTCACTTCACTTCTGTTCACTCCATTTTTGTTTACATTGACTTTACTTCACTTCTGTTCACTCCACTTCTGATTACTTCACTTCTATTCACTTCACTTCTGTTCACTTCACTTCTCTTCACTTCACTTTTGTTCACTACACTTAAGTCCATTTAATTTTTGAACAGTTCATCTCTGTTTACTCCTGTTCATCTATGTATCAGCCCTTTGAGAAACATTGAAGAACAAATGTCCTCAATCACAGGACCTGATTGAACACAGGAGAGTCTGTTTGGAGTTCACTTCTTTCAAACAAACAAATCTTCCAATGTAAAAACTCAGATACGCATAGCCTCCCTCTCACTCACACACACACACGCCAACACGCACACACTTCTACATCTGCTTAATTTCTGACAAATGAAATTCCCCATTCTCTGAAGCGGTTTCTAATGCCGCTGTCCGGCTGTAAGCTGATGCCCGCCGCAGGTTTGCAGAGCTCAGGACAATTCAACTCTGCCCGCCGGAGGCCACAGAATCAAATCACATCACTAAATCCCCCATGATGCACTAATGAGGAAGAGGATAAGGCTTACTTCCTGTGTGGACGGGTCTGCTTTGAGCATGAGAGTGTGTTTCTGATGCCAAAAACAGGACATGCCGTTCAGAAACGAAAGATCAGAGCGATAATAACACAAAGGGTCGAGACTTACTGAAACAAGCACCACTATTTGGCATCTAAAGCGCAAACATTGCAAACAGTCAAATGTCCTTTCATGCATCTTATATAGCACGTGTGTTTAACTGAAGTGATGCAATTAGGTTAATTCGCTCTCCTTGCACACTCTTTTTTCCAGAGCTGGTCACTGACACCAGAGTAATTGGTTCTTGTGTGTCTTTCTCATTCTCAACACAGAAAGCAGAATGATTTTCAGCTAATAATCATCAGTGCCTGGTTGTTTGACTTCTGCACTATAAATGTTAACACATACGTAAAATAGCCTACTTTTATTGAGCTTCTACACTCAGTGAGTGTCAAAGGGCTCGTTTTGTGATTAGGGTGAACTATTTCTTTAATTTAGTCACCCTCAGGCCATTCATATGTAGGTGGCTTATTTCCTTCAGAAGAACATTATAGAAGATCTTCAGATGAGACTGAGTGAATCATGAGTTGAGTAAATCATAAATAGAGTTAACCCAGTGAATCATGTGTTGAATGTGTTGATTAAAGTGTGAGTTAACTGAACCTTGAGTTGAGGGATGCTTGAGTTGAGTGAATCATAAGTTGAATAAATTGAGAAAAGAGTGAGTTAACTGAACCTTGAGTTGAGTGAATCATGAGTTGAGTGAATCATGAGTTAAGTGAATCATGAGTTGAGTGAATCATAAGTTGAATAAATTAAGAAAAGTGTGAGTTAACTGAACCTTGAGTTGAGTGAATCATGAGTTGAGTGAATCATGAGTTAAGTGAATCATGAGTTGAGTGAATCATAAGTTGAGTGAATTTTGAGTTGAGTGAATCTTGAGTTGATTGAGTTGAGTGATTCATGACCTATGTGAACTTTGAGTTAAGTGAGTTGAGTGAATCATGAGTTGAGTAAATCATGAGTTGAGTGAATCTTGAGTTGAGTGAATTTTGAGTTGAGTGAATCTTGAGTTGAGTGAATCATGAGTTGAGTGAATTTTGAGTTGAGTGAATCATGAGTTGAGTGAATTTTGAGTTGAGTGAATCTTGAGTTGAGTGAATCTTGAGTTGAGTTGAGTGATTCATGACCTATGTGAACTTTGAGTTAAGTGAGTTGAGTGAATCATGAGTTGAGTAAATCATGAGTTGAGTCAATCGTGAGTTGAGTGAATCTTGAGTTGAATAAATCTTGAGTCGAGGGAATCAGGAGTTCAGGAAATCTTGAGTTAAGTGAATCATGAGTTGAGTGAATCATGAATTGGGTGAATCTTGAGTTGATTAAGTTAAGTGAATCATGAGTTGAGAGAATCTTGATTTGATTGAGTTGAGTGAATCATGAATTGAGTAAATCTTGAGTTGAATGAGTCTTGAATCAAGTGAATTATGAATTGAGGGAATCTTGAGTTGAGTGAATCATGAATTGATTGAGTTGAGTGAATCGTAACCTAAGTGAACTTTGAGTTAAGTAAGTTGAGTGAATCACGAGTTGAGTGAATCTTGAGTTGAGTGAATCATGAGTTGATTGAATCTTGAGTTGAGTGAATCATGAATTGAATGAATCTTGAGTTGAATGAGTCTTGAGTCAAGTGAATTATGAATTGAGGGAATCTTGAGTTGAGTGAATCATGAGTTGAGTAAATCATAAATAGAGTTAACCCAGTGAATCATGTGTTGAATGTGTTGATTAAAGTGTGAGTTAACTGAACCTTGAGTTGAGGGATGCTTGAGTTGAGTGAATCATAAGTTGAATAAATTGAGAAAAGAGTGAGTTAACTGAACCTTGAGTTGAGTGAATCATGAGTTGAGTGAATCATGAGTTAAGTGAATCATGAGTTGAGTGAATCATAAGTTGAATAAATTAAGAAAAGTGTGAGTTAACTGAACCTTGAGTTGAGTGAATCATGAGTTGAGTGAATCATGAGTTAAGTGAATCATGAGTTGAGTGAATCATAAGTTGAGTGAATTTTGAGTTGAGTGAATCTTGAGTTGATTGAGTTGAGTGATTCATGACCTATGTGAACTTTGAGTTAAGTGAGTTGAGTGAATCATGAGTTGAGTAAATCATGAGTTGAGTGAATCTTGAGTTGAGTGAATTTTGAGTTGAGTGAATCTTGAGTTGAGTGAATCATGAGTTGAGTGAATTTTGAGTTGAGTGAATCATGAGTTGAGTGAATTTTGAGTTGAGTGAATCTTGAGTTGAGTGAATCTTGAGTTGAGTTGAGTGATTCATGACCTATGTGAACTTTGAGTTAAGTGAGTTGAGTGAATCATGAGTTGAGTAAATCATGAGTTGAGTCAATCGTGAGTTGAGTGAATCTTGAGTTGAATAAATCTTGAGTCGAGGGAATCAGGAGTTCAGGAAATCTTGAGTTAAGTGAATCATGAGTTGAGTGAATCATGAATTGGGTGAATCTTGAGTTGATTAAGTTAAGTGAATCATGAGTTGAGAGAATCTTGATTTGATTGAGTTGAGTGAATCATGAATTGAGTAAATCTTGAGTTGAATGAGTCTTGAATCAAGTGAATTATGAATTGAGGGAATCTTGAGTTGAGTGAATCATGAATTGATTGAGTTGAGTGAATCGTAACCTAAGTGAACTTTGAGTTAAGTAAGTTGAGTGAATCACGAGTTGAGTGAATCTTGAGTTGAGTGAATCATGAGTTGATTGAATCTTGAGTTGAGTGAATCATGAATTGAATGAATCTTGAGTTGAATGAGTCTTGAGTCAAGTGAATTATGAATTGAGGGAATCTTGAGTTGAGTGAATCATGAGTTGAGTAAATCATAAATAGAGTTAACCCAGTGAATCATGTGTTGAATGTGTTGATTAAAGTGTGAGTTAACTGAACCTTGAGTTGAGGGATGCTTGAGTTGAGTGAATCATAAGTTGAATAAATTGAGAAAAGAGTGAGTTAACTGAACCTTGAGTTGAGTGAATCATGAGTTGAGTGAATCATGAGTTAAGTGAATCATGAGTTGAGTGAATCATAAGTTGAATAAATTAAGAAAAGTGTGAGTTAACTGAACCTTGAGTTGAGTGAATCATGAGTTGAGTGAATCATGAGTTAAGTGAATCATGAGTTGAGTGAATCATAAGTTGAGTGAATTTTGAGTTGAGTGAATCTTGAGTTGATTGAGTTGAGTGATTCATGACCTATGTGAACTTTGAGTTAAGTGAGTTGAGTGAATCATGAGTTGAGTAAATCATGAGTTGAGTGAATCTTGAGTTGAGTGAATTTTGAGTTGAGTGAATCTTGAGTTGAGTGAATCATGAGTTGAGTGAATTTTGAGTTGAGTGAATCATGAGTTGAGTGAATTTTGAGTTGAGTGAATCTTGAGTTGAGTGAATCTTGAGTTGAGTTGAGTGATTCATGACCTATGTGAACTTTGAGTTAAGTGAGTTGAGTGAATCATGAGTTGAGTAAATCATGAGTTGAGTCAATCGTGAGTTGAGTGAATCTTGAGTTGAATAAATCTTGAGTCGAGGGAATCAGGAGTTCAGGAAATCTTGAGTTAAGTGAATCATGAGTTGAGTGAATCATGAATTGGGTGAATCTTGAGTTGATTAAGTTAAGTGAATCATGAGTTGAGAGAATCTTGATTTGATTGAGTTGAGTGAATCATGAATTGAGTAAATCTTGAGTTGAATGAGTCTTGAATCAAGTGAATTATGAATTGAGGGAATCTTGAGTTGAGTGAATCATGAATTGATTGAGTTGAGTGAATCGTAACCTAAGTGAACTTTGAGTTAAGTAAGTTGAGTGAATCACGAGTTGAGTGAATCTTGAGTTGAGTGAATCATGAGTTGATTGAATCTTGAGTTGAGTGAATCATGAATTGAATGAATCTTGAGTTGAATGAGTCTTGAGTCAAGTGAATTATGAATTGAGGGAATCTTGAGTTGAGTGAATCATGAGTTGAGTAAATCATAAATAGAGTTAACCCAGTGAATCATGTGTTGAATGTGTTGATTAAAGTGTGAGTTAACTGAACCTTGAGTTGAGGGATGCTTGAGTTGAGTGAATCATAAGTTGAATAAATTGAGAAAAGAGTGAGTTAACTGAACCTTGAGTTGAGTGAATCATGAGTTGAGTGAATCATGAGTTAAGTGAATCATGAGTTGAGTGAATCATAAGTTGAATAAATTAAGAAAAGTGTGAGTTAACTGAACCTTGAGTTGAGTGAATCATGAGTTGAGTGAATCATGAGTTAAGTGAATCATGAGTTGAGTGAATCATAAGTTGAGTGAATTTTGAGTTGAGTGAATCTTGAGTTGATTGAGTTGAGTGATTCATGACCTATGTGAACTTTGAGTTAAGTGAGTTGAGTGAATCATGAGTTGAGTAAATCATGAGTTGAGTGAATCTTGAGTTGAGTGAATTTTGAGTTGAGTGAATCTTGAGTTGAGTGAATCATGAGTTGAGTGAATTTTGAGTTGAGTGAATCATGAGTTGAGTGAATTTTGAGTTGAGTGAATCTTGAGTTGAGTGAATCTTGAGTTGAGTTGAGTGATTCATGACCTATGTGAACTTTGAGTTAAGTGAGTTGAGTGAATCATGAGTTGAGTAAATCATGAGTTGAGTCAATCGTGAGTTGAGTGAATCTTGAGTTGAATAAATCTTGAGTCGAGGGAATCAGGAGTTCAGGAAATCTTGAGTTAAGTGAATCATGAGTTGAGTGAATCATGAATTGGGTGAATCTTGAGTTGATTAAGTTAAGTGAATCATGAGTTGAGAGAATCTTGATTTGATTGAGTTGAGTGAATCATGAATTGAGTAAATCTTGAGTTGAATGAGTCTTGAATCAAGTGAATTATGAATTGAGGGAATCTTGAGTTGAGTGAATCATGAATTGATTGAGTTGAGTGAATCGTAACCTAAGTGAACTTTGAGTTAAGTAAGTTGAGTGAATCACGAGTTGAGTGAATCTTGAGTTGAGTGAATCATGAGTTGATTGAATCTTGAGTTGAGTGAATCATGAATTGAATGAATCTTGAGTTGAATGAGTCTTGAGTCAAGTGAATTATGAATTGAGGGAATCTTGAGTTGAGTGAATCATGAGTTGAGTGAGTCATAAATAGAGTTAACCCAGTGAATCATGTGTTGAATGTGTTGATTAAAGTGTGAGTTAACTGAACCTTGAGTTGAGGGACGCTTGAGTTGAGTGAATCATAAGTTGAATAAATTGAGAAAAGAGTGAGTTAACTGAACCTTGAGTTGAGTGAATCATGAGTTGAATGAATCATGAGTTGAGTGAATCTTGAGTTGAGTGAATCATGAGTTGAGTGAATCATGAGTTAAGTCAATCGTTAGATCCCTAGCCTTGAGCAGAAGACAGCCTCGTTACATATAAAAGGAACTATTATTACTGGTATTATTCAGGAGAACAAGCACAGGTTGCTCCACAAACAGCAGAGTTCCAGCTCCTGCTCTGGCCGGTGGTGTGTTATAGCGGTCTTCACCTTTTAAAGCTCAGTGATGTGTGTGTGTGTGTGTGTGTGTGAGATGTTCACATGACGTCAGTTTGAGCTGTAAAACCGCACATCTTCACTGCTCAAGCTCTAAACTCATCTTTCTATTGCTAAATCTGTCTGTGGCTCCCCGAGGGATGATTCCTTCCGCAACAGTCGCCATCACTCATTCATCTACACAGCCTCCGCTACAGACACACAGCACAAATCTTCATCAGGACACTTTCATATATACATAATACAGGAGCTCTTTTGATAGTTTATTGATTATTGATGCTGCTAAGTGCCTGTAAATGTTTGCTGAAGTCTTTGATTTAGTGTAAAACAGGCCTGCTGTGAGCTCAGAGGTTGTTCATTGATTATTTAATTCACTTTATTTTTATAGCAATTGTGTTTATTTACAGACTTTGTGCAGTAAAACTACATTACCCATGATGCTGCAGAGACAATCAAGGTGAGCAAAACAATATATTGAGCTCCGCCCACTCCCATCAAGCAGAGTGAACGGCAGTCTGTGCACACTCTTGCCATACTTCATGGATATTTTGTAATAAATGTTGAAATGCACTTTTGATTCTTTAATTGATCAATGTTATATTATTATTTAAATTCATTTCAGATTGAGGGCGGCACAGTGGCTTGCACTGAAGGTCGCTGGTTCGAGTACCTGCTGGGTCAGTTGGTGATTGTGTGTGGAGTTTGCATGTTCTCCCTGTGTTGTCACAGTCTGTATGGGTGTTTCCCAGTGATGGGTTGCAGCTGGAAAGGATTCCGCTGTGTAAAACATATGCTGGAATAGTTTATTCCGTTGTGGCGAGCCCTGATAAATCAGGAACTAAGCCGAACAAAAAATGAATGAATATTAATTTCAGATTGCATTGTGTCATTATTGTGTGGGATTGTTGTGGGTTTTGTTATTAAACTTTGTCTTTTATTTTATTTCTTTTTATTTTTTGTTTATATTTCATTTTTTATCGTTCTTTGTGCTGCAGAACAATAGACTACAATAAAACTGTTTACATTAAAAATATATTTAAAGCTTACGATATTTTTGAAAAGTGTTCAATAAATATTATTATTATGATGATGAGATCTTTATTGTTATTTTATTAGTGCTTTAAAATGTATATTCACAATATTGCACATTAGTCCATGTGCTTAACTCTACAACCCTGTACTCTACAATCCACATTATACATTTATTTATATTTTATCACTTACATTTTTACATTTTACAACAACTTGATGATGTCACAGAGCTCACAATAAGAACCCTTTTCCCATAATTATTACCTCTCTATTATTATTATTAATGTTATTATTATTATTAATAATAATATTAATAATAATAATATCCTGGAGATAATATACTGCATTTAGATGCTTTTATCCCCTAAATGAGGAAAACGTCCACAAATTTGAGAGTGTAGAAATAAAGATGAATGTGTACTCACTCAGAGGAGTCGATGAAGTAAATCACCAGAGCGCCGATGCTGAGGGCAAACACCAACACCACCTGAAACACACACACACACCACACACCACACACACATTACTGCAAGGAAAACTCCACTGCACTTCACTAGCCATGCAAGTCTACAGGCTGACAACGTATGGTTTTGGGTGTGTTTTTGTTTTGTTTTGTGTTTTGTATTGTTTCATGTTTTGCTTCGCATGTAGTTTTGCGTTTGTTTGTCATTTTGTTTTGTGTTTCATTTCTTGTTTCCGTTTGCGTTTTATGTTATGTTCCATTTCGTTTTGTTTCATGTTTTGTTTCATGATTTGTTTCACATTTTATTTTTTGTTTTGTTTCTCCTTTCATTTAGTTTTTCTATTCGTGTTTCAGTTCAAGAATCATTTCTTGTTTCATTTTGCGTTTCGTGTTACGTTTCATTTAGTTTCGTTTCTCGTTTCTTTTTGCATTTCGTGTTTAAGTTCGTTTTGTTTCAAGTTTCATTTCGTGTTTCACTTTGCATTTAGTGTTACGTTCTGTTTCTTTTTGTTTTGCGTTTCATTTCGTGTTTCATTTAGCGTTTCGTGTTACATTCAGTTTCTTTTTTTTCGTTTCGTTTCGTTTTGCGTTTTGCGTTTCATTTTGTGATTCATTTCTCGTTTTGTGTTTTGCTTCTCGTTTCATTTTGCATTTCGTGTTACGTTTCATTTTGTTTCAAGTTTCATGTGTGTTTCGTTTTGCATTTCGTGTTAGGTTCCATTTCTTTTTGTTATTCATTTCATTTTGTGTTTCATTTCATGTTTTGTTTCTCTTTTCACGTTTTTTTTGGTGTTTCATTTCTCGTTTTATTTTGCATTTTGTGTTACATTTCCTTTCATTTCGTGTTTTGTTTCTCGTTTTGTTTTGGGTTTCGTGTTTGATTTCGTATTTTGTTTTGTATTATGTCATGAACAAATGTTGACCAAAGTGTTTTGCAAATCAAATAACACACATAATCTAAACTTTAATGTAAAAACAAAGCAACATTTTTTGAGGGAACAAAAGAAAAGCTTTTTAACATTTTAAAGTGTTTGTTCACCCAGAAGTTAAAAATGTCTTCAAAGTCTCCCTCGGGTGAGTATTATTATTACTATATTATTCCTCAAAGAAGCATATACAGAATAATGTTGGAAAGTGGTAACCATTGACAGCTATAGTAGTGAACAAATATAATGGAAGTTAACGGCAGCTTTTCATGCATTCTTCAGAATATCTACCTTTGTGTTCAACAGAACAGAGACAGGGAGAGGAAATGAATGAAGTTTTGTCTGCAGTCTTATGATGGAGATGAAAGTGTGTGTTTCTCTTCTACTGATGCTCAAACTCTCTGTCAACAAGCTGCTGAGTGAGTGTGAGTGTGTGTGTGTGTGTGTGTGTGTGTGTGTGTTGCTGTAATCTGACTGAAGATTAACTGTTTGCTTCTGGACCAAACATTACTGGATTTTACTGCTGTTCTTAAAGGAAACTACTGTACATGCTGAGTGTGTGTGTGTGTGTGTGTGTGTGTGTGTGTGTGTGTGTGTGTGTGTGTGTGTGTGACAGTGCATGCATTTGTGTGTAAGAGAATATGTTAGTGTGATTTTTTTTTTTACAGTATTTGACGGTGTTTGAGAGTGTGTGTCTGAGTGTCATCGCTTTACTGTGTGTGTGTGTGTGTGTGTGTGTGTGTGTGTGTGTGTGTTTCCTGCTGGCAGAAAGTCAGTTTAATCTGCAGATGTTGATGAGATTTGAGCAGATCTGATCAGTGTGTAAACAGGGAACATCAGTCTAGGAGAAGAACCCACCATCATTGAAGACATACACACACACACACACACACACACAGACCCAAAGAGACCCACACACACCCACACACCCAAATATTTATTTATTTGTAATAATTGATTGAAATATGCACTCAACATCAATCAATCATACACTAAAGAGCATTTAAAATGATGTACACGAGTCTGATCCACATCTCTACTGACTCAGGACTGTGTGTGTGTGTGTGTGTGTGTGTGTGTGTGTGTGTGTGTAAATAAAGCTATGCTGGACTGTAAGCTGCCGGCTGAGCTGCTCTTCTCTCTCTCTCATGTATTTTGGATGAGCACCAGATTATTTTCCATCAGGGGAAACGCTATTGTCCCCGCACCATTCAAACACTCACACTCAGAAAACACCTGCATGTATTATTGATGCACACAGGAGGCGACGTCAACACCTCCCATCATACACAGGCTGATTTCAGCACTCTCTATAATGGACAATAGAGTAATCCACATGGCCAGAAATGACAACATGCTGCTATAGAGGCTAATACTGCACAGTGGGTCAGAGGAAATGGAGTATTGCTATTAATGCTGGGGCGTCACGGTGACACAGTGGGTAGCTTGATCGCCTCACAGCAAGATCTCTGGTTTGAGTCTCGGCTGGGTCAGTTGGTGTTTCTGTGTGGAGTTTGCATGTTCTCCCCGTGTTGGCGTGGGTTTCCTCCGGGTGCTCCGGTTTCCCCCACAGTCCAAACACATGCGCTATAGGGGAACTGATCAACTACACTGGCCGTAGTGTGTGTGTGTGTGTGTGAATGAGTGTGTATGGGTGTTCCCCAATACTGGGTTGCAGCCAGAAGGGCATCCGCTGTGTAAAACGTGCTGAACAAGTTGCCGGTTCATTGCACAGTGGTGACCACTGATTAATAAAGAAACTAAGCCGAAAAGAATTTGAATGAATGAATGAATGAATAAACCTTACACACATACATACACACACACACACACACACACACACACGCAGACAGTAAAACTCAATCTTTGTTGCATTTATTTGTGCATAATAAAGGTTCTGCATATTAATAACGTGATGATTTACACCAACACACTGATAATGTTTTAGTGATTCAACAGGGCTACTGTACAGTTATAAGTGCTGGAGATGAGGCTATTCTACAGTGTGTGTGTGTGTGTGTGTGTGTGTGTGTGTGTTTGTCCAGCAGATCTAATCTTTGTCTGAAAGAGAAACTGTGTGTGTTTGTAATGAAATCTAAGACCGCTGTGAGATTGAGGAGAGCGATCGCAGCTGAACACACACTGTACACACAGGGGTCAAGGGTCACTCAGAGGTCAGGGGTTACACAGGGGTCAGAGAGCTGACTGACTGATACACCGCACACACACACACACCAGATTCATCATCATCATGCAGTCAAGTGATGATATGACTCACGCACGTCCTGACCATATACACACACACGCATGCACACATATCTATATATATATATATAAAAATAACACACACACACACACACACACACACACACACACACACACACACACACACACACACACACACACACACACATTACAGCTCTCTTTGCGATATTAATGGATAATGTAGTCTTGATCAGCCACAGCAGCGACTCGTGCAGGTTTTTATTTTGGAGATTTTAGAGTTTCTATTTCACTATTGTGATCATGATCACCTCTGATGCTGAATGTGTGTGTGTGTGTGTGTGTGTGTGTGTGTGTGTGTGTGTGTGTGTGTGATACAGAAAGTGTGAACATGTCTGTAAATGTGTGTGAGATTAATTCTTCATTGTGTGTGAGATTAAAAACACTAACAGACTAAAAAAAATCGTGTCTGCGTTTGTGTGTGAGTGTGTGTGTGTGTGTGTTTGTCCTTTAGTGAGAAAACAAGGGTAGTGTGTGTGTGTGTGAGTGTGTGTGTGTGTGTGTGTGTGTGTATGTGTGTGTGCGTGTTCCTCTACTCTACAGATGAGTGATGGATTGTCACCCTCAGCATCTTCATTTTCAGCAGTGTGTGTGCATGTGTTTGTGTTTGTGTGTGTGTGTGTGTGTGTGTGTGTGTGTGTGTTTGGTAATGAACTCTGGAGATCTGCACTCTTTCTGTCAGAGTTTCATCATTCATCAGACCTTTCTGTAACACAATGAAGAATTTAAAAACCTTCATGTCTTTTACAGTCACTCTGTAAATGACCAGCTCTGCAGTCTGAACACACACACACACACACACACACACACACATAATTAAATGACATTTTCATCAATATTATTCACAATAAATCCTGCATGGGGACACAACCGGCAGAATTCAGTGGACATTCACATTTCATTCTCAGGTCAGATTTATAAGCCCAAAATATGTTATGAATGAAACCCAGCGAGTGAACGCAGCTTTTCTAGAGTTTAGAAGAGATAATAAAGGTTGATCTCGTTATATAGGGACACGCTCACACACATGTCAAATGTCACACATGCTCTCTTGAAGAGTGTTCTGACAGAACCCCTCATCATCTCTGTGTTATTAATAATGAATAAGAGTCTGCGCTCATTACAGGTGATTAAGTGCAGCAGTAAACAACACTGAACATGTCAATGAAGGAGCAGATTCTGAACACACACAGCTCCTGTCATCAGGGAAGGACGATGTGGACTTCAAATTGTATCACAATATTTTTGGTATTTATTGTGATGACGATAATTTATGTGTATCCACTGAGAGACAATGCAGTCCAGTCTCTTCAGAGAGAAGTATTAGTTTTCATGCTTTTTATTTTTATCATTTATAACCCTGCTCCTGTGTGTCCAGAGTCCTGCAGAGCTCAGCTATAATAGAACACTGAAGCAGCTGATCAACATTAGCAGAATCACATCAAATACACACGCAGATAATAAAGCTAGAGAGATTAATAAATCATATTTTAATAAATAAATAATACTTTAAATGAATGAATAAATAAATAAATGATGTAATAAATAAATTAATAAAAACATGAATGAATGAGTGAATTATATTTTAAAAACTAAATAATTAAATAAATAATATTTTAATAAAATAATATTTCATATAAATAAATAAAATAATAATATTTCACTAAATTTATAATATTTTAATAAATATTAAATATTTTAAATAAATAAATAAATACAAACATGTATGAATGATTAATATTTTAAACAAATGAATGAATAAGTAAATTATATTTTAATAAATAAATTTAAATAAATAAATAATATTTTATAATTTCACATAAATAAGTAAATAAATGAATAATACTTTAATAAATAATATTTTAATAAATAATTAATATTTTAAATAAATAAATGACTACACGAACGAATAAATAATATTTTAAATAAATAATATTTTATAATTTAATATTTCAAACAAATAAATAAATAATATTTTGTTAAATTTATAATATCTTAATAAATATTTTAAATAAATAAATACATAAAGGAATTAATAATATTTTAAATTAATGAATTATTTTTAAAAATAATATTTAAATAACTAAATATTTTAATAAATAAGCATTTCATATAAATAAATAAATATATGAATAATATTTTATTAAATGTATGATATTTTAATAAATAAATATTATTTAAATGAATGAATGAATTATCTTTTAATAAACAAATAATATTTAAATAAGTAAACATTGTTTGAATAAATTAATATTTCATATAAATAAAGAAAATAATATTTTAATAAATGTATAATATTTTACTAAATAAATAATATTTTAAATAAATAAATAAATACACAAATTAATAATATTTTTAATGAATGAATTATATTTTAATAAATTAAAATTTCAAATAAATTAATAAACAATATTTTAATAAACAAATAATATTTAAATAAATAAATAAATAAATAATATTCATTCACAGATGTCTTTAAAAGTTACAACAATGACGCATAAATATTCTTAATAACAACACATTTGACAATTAAAGCAGGACATGGATATTGAATTTGTTCAGAGATTGATCATATATATATATATATATATCTGTCTGTGTATTTTGAAATAAATGTAACAAATAAACTTGAAAACATATTTCTGATCATATGAAACTCCTCTGTGATTAAAGCAAAAACTTATTAAAAGCTCATTTTGGTCAAATGCAGAATTATAACAATAAACAATAATAAACAACAACAATGAACAACAATAATAAAATCATAAAACACAAGCAGTGACTCTGTACATGCTGGGATTCAATCTATCTGGAATATTTAGCATGATGATGGAGACTGACCTCAGCTCATCTGTCTGTCTGGGTGTGTGTGTGTGTAATCCACTGTTGTGATGTAACTCACTCTCTCTCTCTGTATGTGTGTGTGTGTGTGTGTGTGTGTGTGTGTGTGTGTGTGTGTGTGTGTGTGTGTGTGTGCGTGTTTGAGAGACATAAAGAGGATTTCCAGCCCCAGAGAGCAGATTATTTCCTCTCTCTTTGTTCTCCAGCAGATATTCTGATAAAACACTCGCTGAGCAAACACTGATGACGGCCAGTAAAACACACACACACACACACACACACACATACACACACACACACACACACACACTAACGCACTAACATGCACACACGCACGCACGTCTCCATCCCTGAGAACTGAACTCTGCTTTTCACTTGTCCAGAGCTGTGTGTGTGTGTGTGTGTGTGTGATGCAAAAAACAAAAGAATTAAAACTATCATGAATGTTTGAATTACCAAAGCACACAAAAAACTAAAATCTGATTTATTTTACTAGATTAAATTAAATATTAATACACACGGGCAGCACAGTGGCACAGTGAATACTGATGTGTCCTCAAAGCAAGAAGGTCTCTGGTTCGAGTCTCGGCTGGGTCAGTTGGTGTTTCTGTGTGGAGTTTGCATGTTCTCCCCGTGTTGGTGTGGGTTTCCTCCGGGTGCTCCGGTTTCCCCCACAGTCCAAACACATGCGCTATAGGGGAACTGATCAACTACACTGACCGTAGTGTATGAGTGTGAATGGGAGTAAATAGGAAGGGCATCCGCTATGTGTAACACATGCTGGAATAATTGGCGGTTCATTCCACAGTGGTGACCCATAATAAATAAAAGGGACTCAGCCGAAAAGAAAATGAATGAATAAATACACACACACACACACACACACACACACACACACACACACACACACACACACACACACACACACACACACACACACACACACACACACACACACACACACACACACAGACATATATATATACATATATACACATATTTATATATATATATATATATATATATATATATATATATATATATATATATATATATATATATATATATATATATATGATGAGATTCAAATATCCATCATTTCTAAATGAATAGAGTGTAGTGCGAGTAAATACAGCAATATAGCGGCTCAGTAAAAAGACTTCAGATCTTCAGCAAATATGACCTGTATGACTCTAATAGAAATACTGAAGTAATGATATACAGTAATTGAGTAAAACACAGTTGAGCAGAACTATGATCATGTCTCTTAATGCTGGGATGGCTGAAAGCATTCTCTTTATTTCTTTCTGAGCTGCAGTAAGGATGTATGCTATTAATCTATATCCTCCTATCTAAGCGGGACAAACTAAAAGTACTTTAGAACAAGCACGCTAGAAGCGGCCATCTAAAAGTATTAGTCAATTATCTCTGTTTACTAATCAAGACTGACGAGAGAGTGATCGTGAGGGACGCCTTCGGCCGGGGCGATTTCTCTGAGCGACATGAGCACCTGAATGAACGGATGTGATAGTCACTAGTGAAGACAAAAGGTTCAAACATTTATCTAAATGATATATCGATATAATCTTCGTAATGTTTTATGATTGGAGTCAGATAAAACTAAAGATAAATATATTAATATTCTAAACCACCTCATACTGAAATTGGAGTCAGATATGAGTTAAATTTAAAGGTGAATCAACACTGTGCTCTGGAAAGACCGAACAGGCATTGAATCTTCATCCACCAGTGGACACCGGCATTGGACCAACTAGCTGGACCCTACAACATTTCATGGGAAGGAGAGAGGCATGTAAAATTGAGCTTTTTAAATGTTTTTTACTATTATTATTACATATATTTGTTAATTAAAGTGTCAGGAACAATACATTTAGCTTTCAAAGCTGTTAACTTGTTTGTGTTTCAAAATATCCTCCTTTTTCTAAATGTCCGCTATAGTGGACACCAGGACCATTTTAATGTAGTTACTGACTGCATGTTGTAGGGGGCAGAGCTGAAGCGGAGAGGATTCTTTAGAAGAGAGTTGAGGGAGACACTGATTTAGACTCTGACAGTTAGAGACAATTAGAGAATGACAATCAGTTTTAAATTGCTTTTATGTTAATTTTTTGTTTTTTGTTTTTCAATTCTCTTTCAGGAATTTCAATACAAAAGGAAAAATGGCTTTTGTTTAATTTATGTCACACTAAAATTGGATTAATATCACTTTACAGCCATATCCTGTACAGTTCTGTTGTGGTGGTCATTTGGAACTACTGTAAAATGGTCCTGTGGTCCACTACTGTGGACATGCTGTAAAATTAAAAATAAAAACAAAATGTAAAAACTCTAAATTGTAGATTTTTTTTTACCCAAAGGATGTAGGAAATCCTTTTTTTACAGAAAAACATATTTTTTTCTTTGGGTCTCAGGATGAAGAGTTCAGATGTGAAACCCTCTAAATCCATCCGACCTAATATATTAGTATATATATATAATATATAAGTATATATTCATATCAACAAATTTTAAGAGGAACACTTTTGTACTTTTTAGGTACTAATATGTACCCTTGAGGTAAAAATACGGACCTTTTAGGTACAAATTTGCTTCTTTTTTTATAATTTAATATTTCATATAAATAAATAAATAAATATTATTTATTAAATGTATAATCTTTTAATAGATAATTATTTTAAATAAATACATGAACGACTGAATAATATTTTAAATGAATGAATGAATTATATTTATATTAAATAAATATATATATATAATAATATTTTAATAAACCTCTTTTCTTGTAAATGAACATTTTCTATCAGGCTCTTCTAATTAGGTTCAGAAGTTTTATTTTATATGTATTGGAAAGGTTATTAACTGGTAAATAAAACACCTTTTTCCCATAAATGTCACTTTAGACAATTGTTTGGTTTTTAACAAGGTTAGTTTTCGTTTACATCAAAACCAGCAAAATCCACGTCTGCTTTTATTGCAAAAACCTCTAAATCCACCTATTAGAACAAGACTTAGCTGAAAATCACTGAAGATGCAAATAGAGATTATTTACCAAACAACACATCACACACACCACCTGACATTAAAAACACATCTGCCTAGTAAGCGGCGCTTCATTCCACTGTGCACTGTCAGAAATAAAGGTACGCGAGCTGACACTGGGGTGTTCCTTTTCAAAAGGTGCAAATTTGTACTTGAAGGGTCCATATTGGTACCTCAAAACTATATATTATACACTTTTGTACTTTTTAGGGACTAATATGTACCCTTGAGGTATTAATACGGACCTTTTAGGTACAAATTTGCACCTTTTGAAAAGGAACACCCCAGTGACAGCTCGAGTACCTTTATTTCTGAGAGTGTGGTAACCCCTGATGAACCAGGGACTAAGCAGAAGGAAAATCAATGAATGAAATCTGTCAAGTGCATTAATCATCAACATTAAAACTGACATGAATTAAATCTGAATGTTGTCATTTCTGATATTTGGGATTTGGATTTAATGCAAGTAGAACAATGTAAACAAGCTTGTTAGATTCAAATGTGTAGTGTAAAAACACTGTGAAACATCAATATCTGTGCATCGTCCATTACGAATAAATAAATAACTTATTAAAGTAATATAAATAATGTAGAGTTTTAGACATTATATTTATCTTTTAAAACACAGCTTGCATTAGCAAAAAGTAAATAAAACACAAGGTAGGCCTGCTGTGCAAATAAAGAGGAAGCCTCTCAGGAGCTGTCATTTATTTATCCTCACTACACTCAAGGTCTTGGTCTGTTTTTGGTCTCTTGTTTATCCTCACAGCATCTATGCGTGATAAAAGAACAGCATTGTGACTTTGTCTTTCGTGAAATAGAGTTGCTGTTTAATGTATAGTAAATCAGACTCATCCAAAGTAGCGTCGCTGCGCAAACAAACGTCATGAATGCAGGCTACACTCCCGACTGCACCGTGTGTTTTCTTTTTCTTATAATGCTCAGAGTTTTGAGGTGAGGGGCCTTTTCATTTGCCATTCACTGACAGTCAGAATTCCGACACATGATGAACATTTATTAAAGCAGAATTATCTGATGACTTCAACATGTCCTTAATGAATGAAAGTGCAATAATCACAGCAGCGCAGACTCCAGACTCCAGCGCTGGAAACAGCTGAATCTAGATCAGCGGCTGACCCATACACACATCTCACCTGCATCTGTGTGTGTGTGAGAAAGAGACAGTGTGTGTATGTGTATGTGAAAAAAGAGAGAGGGTGTGTATGTGTGGGTGTGTGTGTGTGAATAAAACAGGCCAGTATGTGTGTGTGTGTGTGTGTGTGTGTGTGTGTGTGTGTGTGTGTGTGTCCCAGCAGACAGAACTAGAGCACCTTGCATCGTCTCCTCCTCAGTCTTGTGTTTCTGACTGGGTCAATTTGACAAAAATGCGTCTGGGTCATCTTTCATTCACAGTTATGAGATTCTGCAATGCAGTTTTGCATTCTGAACTCCTTCAGTACTTTCTGAACTATTATATCTGCTGCACAAGACTGCTACACACTGTAGGTGCAGCCCAAAACACACACATACACACCATCACACACCAGTCTGCACTCTACATACTCTACTGCTACTCTTGCTGATGAAGGGGAGGAGCTACTGGTGAAGGGGAGGGGCTATTAGCGAAGAGGAGGAGCTACTGATGAGGGGGAGGTGTATGCATGCATGTTTGTGTGCATGCGTGTCAATGTGTGTATGTGCGTTTGTGTGCGTCCATGCATGTGTGTGTGTGTGTGTGTGTGCTGATCACTGATATTCTGCATTGACAGCACACACACACACAGCTGTTAAACACAGGTCAGTGGGCGCAGATGAGGATTTCCCTCTGCAGAGATTGAAGATTACAGAGAAAATGCATAATCTGCATAATTAATGAATAAGCGCATAATGATGAGTCTGCAGTGTGTCAGACATTAATGTGTAGGGCTGGCCTTCAATATCCAACTTACCGTTAGTACACCAGAAGAGTCTGGATGGACTTAAATTAACAAATAATTAAAAGATGTATTATTTTTAACTGTCCAGGATGAATCCTGCTATCTGTGCTAAACACACCCATAACCTAACAAGACCACACCCCTTTTAATATCTCTGTGATAATCACTAGACACGCCCCTCACTGCTGATTGGCTCTGTTACTACTCAGTGGCCTTTTTACATATCACTTAGTGCAGCTTTAATCTAAACTTTTATTCATTTAATTTTTGTTATTGATAATACAATTATATATGAATAATAATAATAATAATAATAATAAACAGATCAATAAATAGATTATAATCATGCAAAAAGTAATATGAAAAAATAAATAAATAAAATTATGATGTAAAATAATGTATAAAAATAATAAAAAATAATGTAATAAAAAAGAAATTATAATAATGCAAAAAGCAATAATATATTAATAAAGCCAAAAATAATATAAAAAATAACAACATAAGTATAATAATAATAATAATAATATCAAATAATAATAATAATATCAAATAATAATAACGCAAAATAAAGTAATACTAAAATAATAATAGATAATACTAATAATAATTATGCAAAGTAAAGCTATAATAATAATAATGCAAAAAAGCAATATTAAAAAATAATATGTAAAAAAAAATAAACGAAAATATTAAGTATAATAATATTAAAAAAGATAATAATAATATAAAACAATAAGAATATAAAATAATAAGAATAAGAATAATGCAAAAGTAATGATAATAATGATAATAATGAAAACAAAGTAATATAAAATATTAACAACAACAACAACAACAATAATAATAATAATGTAAAACACAACAATAATAATAAAAAAACATAATAATAATGCAAAATATAATAATAATATTAATTATAATAATGTGGTATATATTCATAATGATAGTAATAATAATAATGAAGCAAAATATAACAATAATAATAATAATAATAATGATAAAATTAATAATGATATTAATATTATTATTATTAATAATAATAATAATAATAATAATAATAATAATAATAATAATAATAATAATAATAATAATAATAATAATGAAAATAACAAATCAAGAATTGTCAGAATATGTGAAGTGTGTGTGACAGTGTGAAGTGTGTGTGTGTGTCAGAGATCAGCATGATTACAGTGGTCTGTAGCACATTAATTAATAAGAGCTGCTCCTGAAATCTCTCAGCAGGAACAGGAAGAGGAAACGCATCATCACTGCGACCCTCACAGCTAATACACCTTTAATGACAGAGATCCGCTTACACTCAACACAGGGTCATGTGACCAGACGATCAGGTCACACACACACACACACACACACACACACACACACACACACCATTCACAATACAGAGTGATGACACAACTAGCAGAGCTTATGCATTTGCATTTGTGTGTGTGTGTGTGTTTAAATGTGACTTCATGTCTATGTCTGTGAAACACACACACACACACAAACACACACACCTGCTGTAGGGAGGTTAACTGCCGTCTCCATGGTTACCGGATGTTCCTGCTAAACAATAATATGAGGAGCATCAGAGTAATCTGGAGAGGAAATGAGTCATCAATTAACCTGCACACACACACACACACACACACACACACACACACACACACTTTTTCCTCATTTATCCACTCACCGATGACACACACACCCATGGAGACACACCCACACACTCAAACACACACATTAACACACAAACACACACACACACACCTACATTGGCATTCACACACTGCTGTACACAGTACTTCAGGAAAGACATTTCCGCTTTGTGTGTGTGTGTGCGTGTGTGTGTGTGTGTGTTGAAACTAAAATGTTAGGTGTGTGCAAGCGATACATTACTCCTGTACTGAAACACGACACCTTATAGAATGGACATGCATGTGTGTATGTGTGTGTGTGTGTATGTGTGTGTGTGTGTGTGTGTGTGCAGACAGTCTCTGTAACGCAGGATAATCTGCTCTGCTTTAAGTCTCTTCTGTAAGCTGTGGTTCAATCACAATCCCAGTGGTGTGTGATGTGCTGCACATCAGCTACACACACACACACACACACACACACACACACGCACGCACACTAAACCTTACAGCAGATGAACAGCTGCAAACACACACCACAGTCTCCGTCACCCTCACTGAGGACACGGTGAGTCCAGCATACACACACCAGCAGCCTGTGTGTGTGTTTGTGTGTTTGTGTGTGTGTGTGTTTGTGTGTGTGTGTGTGACTGACCAGCACGCGTCCGGTGAGTGTCTGTGCAGAGATCATGACTCCAGCCCAGTCTTTGACAGAGGTCATCCAGCCCACCTCACTGGCCGCCGCCTCCTTCTGACCCCCAGCCTTCAGCACTCCATCACTGACCACCACGGGGTTACTGACGCGATGCACGTCCTGCAACACACACCACACACACACACACATTATACACACACATACATTACACACATATACACACACATTATACACACAAATTACACACACACATTATACACACACACACATATACTGTACATGCACACACACACACACACACACATACTGTACATGCACACACACACACACACACACACACACACACATACTGTACATGCACACACACACACACACACACATACTGTACACACACACACACACACACAGTACATGCACACACACACACACACACACACAAACACACATGCACACACACACACACACACACTGCACATGCACACACACACACACACTGTACATGCACACACACATGCACACACACACACACACACACTGTACATGCACACACACATGCACACACACATGCACACACACATGCACACACACATGCACACACACACACACTGTACATGCACACACACACAAACACACACACACATGCACACACACTGCTTGATATATCAGATGAAACAAAATATAAATGATCAACACAATAAACAGTGAGTGTGTGTTTGTGTGTGTTTGTGTTATTGTGTGAGATTTTGTGTCATTGTGTGTGACTGTTTTTGTGATTGTGTGTGCTTTTGTGTGACTGTGTGATTTTGTATAGTGTGTGTGATTTTGTCTGAGTGTGTTTGATTGTGTTTGTGTGATTCTGTGTTAGATTTTGTGTGTTTTGTGTAAAGTTGTGTGTGATTTTCAGTGATTGTGTGTGGCTTTGTGTGAGATGTTGTGTTTTGTGTGTGAGTGTGTGTGATTGTGTTTGAGTGTGTGTGATTGTCTTCATCCTCAGCAGTGTGTTTCCACTGACTTGTAGAGTTTTCAGTGTCGGTCTTGTGCGAGTGTGTGTGTGTTTCTGGAAACACATCTGCAGAATAATAATACGTCGCCCACACAGGATGTGTGTGATCTAACAGAAGCTCACACACTGTCAGTGTGAGGTGTGTGAGGTGAGCAGCAGACACACGTGCCCTTCACACACTCCTGCATTAAACACATTCACAGAGTAGCAGACGACACACACTAAGTCTAAAACTGGAGCTCAGCGGTGGAGTCCAGTGTCACACACACACACACACACACACACACACACACACACACACACACACACACACACACGCACACACACACACACGCACACAAACTTACATGAGCACAAACACACTAGCACACACTTACAATGTTGATGCACACACATTACCTGTACACACACCCAATCACACATACTGTATATATATATGTGTGTGTGTGTGTGTGTATACATATAGTGTGTAGTTGCAGTTGTTGTTTGTGGTTTTGAGGCTGTTTCTGTTTTGGCTGAAGTGTTGATTTTTCAGTGTTAGGTGTGAAGATCTGTGTGTGCAGCGTTGCTCTCCTGTTTAGAGGTGTGTGTGTGTGTGTGTGTGTCTGTGTGTTTTACAAAGGCTCACACCGGTTTCACATACACTGAATAAATGCTGATTTGTAGTTTCCATCAGTGTGTGTGTGTGTATGTGTGTGTGTTACAGTATATATTGATTCTGACGTGTTCTTGAAGATTACACTTCACTCTTGGCTGCTGAATGCTGGATTCTGATTGGATCATGACACACACACACACCTGCTGCACAACAATAATATTTTCAGTTGTTTATTATTATGAAGATATGAAATGCTCTCGTGCTCATGTTAAAGAGTGTGTGCTGATCATGATATACACAGAATAATGCACTCTGACCTGATCAGTTATCAGATCAGATTCAGTCATCTTATATTAGGGTTATTGCTGTGGTGATGTTTTGGTCATCTACAGCATGGTGTGTGTGTGTGTGTGTGTTTCTGCCTGGTGTTCAGTGTAATGTGATTAAGTGTAGTCTGTGTTTCCTCATGGCTCTGTTGTGCTCTCAGTAGTGACGGCAGCTCAGATCAGATATCATCTGTAACACACACACACACCAATCACCAGAAAAAGAGACACACACACACACACACACACACACACACACACACACACACACACACACACACACACACACACACACACACACACACACACACACACACACACACACACACACACACACACACACACACACACACACACACACACACACACACACACGCACACGCACACTTTCTGGCCTCATGCAGTTCAAGGGTCAGTTCACGCAGAAATTGAAAATGTGCTGTTGATTTCTCCCCGTCAGGTCATCTCAGGTGCAGGTGTGTGTTGTCTGTAATACACACTGCGATATGAGTGCAATATCACCAAGATGTCTTGGACAACTCGATTTGGAGAGCATTGATTAATCTAGACTGATCTGTAATTATTCTGGGTGTCAATCATGCATAAGATATAATTCACCGATTAAGATGAGAGAGAAAAACAATCAAGACAACAGAGAGATGTGCAGCGCTCAGAGAACACTGTAGACACAAATCAAGTGTGTGTGTGTGTGTGTGTGTGTGTGTGTGTGTGTGTGTGAGTGTGAGTGTGTGTGTGAGCATATGTTTCTCTGTGTGAATGTGTGTGTTTGTGCACATTCAAGTTGGTGAGTGAGCATGTGTGTGTGTGAGCATGCCTGTGTGAGCATTTGTGTGTGTCAGCATGTGTGTGTGTGTGTGTGTGTGTGTGTGCGTGTGTGTGTGTTTTATCAGCGTGTGTTCTATCAAACTTTGACTCTTCATTTCTTCTGGAGGTAAAACGTTTAAAGTCAGTGTGTGTCACTAATAAAACACACACACACACACACACACACACACACACACACACACACACACACACACACACACACACACACACACACACACACACACACACACACACACACACACACACACACACACACACACACACACACACACACACACACACACACACACACACACACACACACACACACACACACACACACACACACACACACACACACACACACACACACACACACACACACACACACACACACACACACACACACACACACACACACACACACACACACACACACACACACACACACACACACACACACACACACACACACACACACACACACACACACACACACACACACACACACACACACACACACACACACACACACACACACACACACACACACACACACACACACACACACACACACACACACACACACACACACACACACACACACACACACACACACACACACACACACACACACACACACACACACACACACACTCCTGCAGGAATCCCACAACACCAAAGAAGGAAGAAAAATCCAGCAGAAAAAAATGTTTTTTCAGCAGAGCGATAAAACTGGAGGAGATTCAACACTTACTAAGGGGGTTACTAAGAAACATTGTATATACACACACATAAATCCCACTGACATCACTGTTAATATTACAGAGCATACAGTGAGATCATGAAGACGAATCAGTGTTCATAAATGATATCTACAGCTTGATAAAGTGAACTGTCTATTCCATAATGAATCCTTGAAAATAACATTTTGAAAGTATGAAGCAACACATCTGTATTCAACACTGGTGATAATCATCATATTGTTTCCATATTATCAAATCAGCCAATGAGAATGAGTTAATGATTGATAACTATATTGACATGGAAAATTGGTTGTTTCAGACTTTTTACTGCATTTTTAAATCAAATAGAGCCAGCCTCGGTCAGCAGACGTCTTTCAAAGTAGTTCATATTTTCAATCATCCCCAATATTCTGAAAAGTAGTGTAGAATATTTACTCCAGTTGTTAATGTTGGTATAAGAATAAATGCAGGTGATGCGCACTGCTGAGAGAGACAAGCATCATAAATATATGCTGATATTTTCATTAAAATAACAATAATAAACACACTATAAGAACTAAACACAGCCGTTCAGAAAGCCTCTGATCATTGATATATGGATATATGTGCACAAAACATGAATCGTGGACAGATGAGCTCATTACTATCAAACTGTTATGATGGATTGTGCATCCGGTATATTTGACACTAAACATTATACAGATCTACATTAGTGAGAACCAACATAAAAATACTAGAGTCATTTATAGTATACACTGCACACTGAAAAATATGTCTGTAAAATTGTTGCAAACTATTTATGTGTGTTGAATTTATTTTCATTCATTCATTTTGTTTTCGGCTTAGTCCCTTTATTAATCAGCGGTCGCCACAGCGGAATGAACCGCCGTGTTGAATTTAAACAAACAAATTAGATTTGTAATGTTCAACTTCATTTGTTTGTTTAAATTCTACACAAATACATCGTTTAAAACTAATCAATGTAAAAAATAAAATGTAAATGCAAGAAATCATCTTTGAATATTTTTTTCAGGGGGTGTTTGAACTATACTATAGTAAATACTTGAATTGATGTGTTGTGGTGATTCTACAGTTGCTTTGGTAACAACGACTACAGTAAATGATCTGCTGTGGTGATTCTACAGTTGCTATGGTAACAACGACTACAGTAAATGATCTGCTGTGGTGATTCTACAGTTGCTATGGTAACAACGACTACAGTAAATGATCTGCTGTGGTGATTCTACAGTTGCTATGGTAACACAACGACTACAGTAAATGATCTGCTGTGGTGATTCTACAGTTGCTATGGTAACACAACAACTACAGTAGTCTGTTGTGGCGATTCTAAAGTTGCTATGGTAACTTAACAACTATAGTATGTGATCTGTTGTGGTGATTCTACAGTTGCTATGGTAACACAACAGCTATAGTATGTGATCTGTTGTGGTGATTCTACAGTTGCTATGGTAACAACGATGACTACAGTAATTGAACTGTTGTGGTGATTCTATAGTTGCTATGGTAACACAATGACTACAGTAATTAATCTGTTGTAGTGATTCTACAGTTGCTATGGTAACACAACAACTACAGTAATTGATCTGTTGTGAGGATGCTATAGTTGCTATGGTAACACAAAAACTAAAGTAACCGAACTGTTGTGGGTATTCAACAGTTGCTATGGTAATATAAACAAATGACCCAACACACTCTACAACTATAGAGTATATTAGATTACAAAGCACCACAGTTTACTGTAGTAAAGTATCCTGCAGTATTTAATACAGTTGATCAGTTCACTATAGTTAATATTACAGTATGCTGGAGCACTTAATAACAAAGAGTCAGAAATACTGTGATATGTGCAGTATAATAAACATCACGATGGCTCAAAAACACAGTATCGTGTGTAAATTACTATAGTATTTGGGCATATAGTCTGAATGCACACTGCTACATTTTTTTCTAAAAGTTTTATTAAAAGCTGTTTGCAAATTTTACAAAAAGAATGATTTGAACCTTTACCCTGTTGAGTGTTATGACGCACGGCTGGTCGTCTACATAGTGTGCTTTTCTAAGTGCTTATTTGAACAAAGACATGGAGAATAACCGAGACGCTCAGCAGAATCAATCTCCAGCTCTCAGCTTTATTAGCCATCAAACACACAGTATTTATGTGCAGAATATCTGCGTGTGTGTGTGTTTCTCTGGCAGCTCATGGCCTTCTCACACACACACACACACACACACACACACACACACACACACAAGTGGAGCGAGTGCACTCCAAACAATACTTTTCATACTCTGAGTCCAAATCTAAATCTTAAATCAGTCAGCATTTTCTAAACCATCATACAAAAAATGATGTTTGGTTTTCAGAAATAATGAGTCAAAATGAAAATAAGTCAAGCAAATTAATCTGCCAATGCTGGAGGTGAATTAATGGTACTTCAAAGTGAAATCAGGTTTGTTGAGCTGAGTTTACCTCAGTGGCAGATTGGGATTTTGCTGCTGCTTTGTTTAAAATCCTTTAAAACTGAACAGAAGATTTATTGAAAGTCTGCCTGCAGTTTTATTTCAGTATGTTTATACACTTCAAGAATATTAAGCAAGGGGCGGGGCTTTCCAGTATTGAAAGGCGGGGCTTTCTCTTACGCATTATTACCTAAGAGAAAACTAATATTACGAAGGGGTGTGGTTAAGAAAATTAATATGCAGTTTCTATGCAAACAGAAGGAGCCAATCCAAACACAGAGGCAGAAGCTCCTCTGCTAATGTTTTAGATTAACAATAACAAAGTAATTGAACAACGTGACAATAAAAATGTAAAATATGATTTCAGACAGGCTTCATATGAACATAATTTTTAAAAAAAAGTCAAACAACTTACTTAAAATTAAAGTACTTGAAATTAAAAAAAATAGTTTACTTAGTCATTCCGCCAATTCAATACTGCACTCTAATAGGAAAATCTCAGCAGTTATTTCAGACTTTCAGTGTCAGCTTCGCTTAAAAATCACACAATCTGAGCCAGCTAAAGTACACATGAAACTAAGCATACTGATTTTGTTCACTTACATTGCTAGTTTTGTGGTGAACGATTCATTTGTGCATGTCATTATGACAAAAAACAATGGTTTGCCCTCACAATCTTTATTTGAAATCTGAAAATACAAAAGTTTAATAATGCTAAACTCTTAGATTAGGTCTGTCTGAGGTAGTGGGCGTGGTTAACACACATAACCACGCCCCTCCAGCTGTCAGCGCTATGACAACAAACAGAAACGGTGAGGAGGAGGAGTCTGTTAGGTTGTAATAACTCTCCCCAAACCCTTTTCCCCATCTTTCTGAATGACACGCCTACTTTAATACAGCCAATAAGCTCACAAAAGAAAACAACAAGCCACACCCACTGCTTTCTCGTTTAATATTCTGTTTCTCTAGGATAACCAAATATAATGGAGTCAAACCTTCAAATGAAGAAGAAAACACACAGACACACAGCTGAAATAGACAAGCTGGAAGCGTGTGTGTGTGTGTGTGTGTGTGTGTGTGTGTGTGTGTGTTCATCATCCAATCAACAATACAGGGGCCAAACACACACTATAAACATCTGTAATTGAGGAGAACTATAAAAACAAGACAGTAACCAAGCCAATGAGCAAGAAAACCCACGCATCTTTAAAATATAAATCTATATTTGGAGATTTATATATCTTTTATATAAATATATATAAAAAATATATAAATCTCCAAATATAGATTTTTTAATACATTTTGTATAACTTTATAACTTAATATATAACTTTTATATTTTTTTAAATTACAGAAATTCTTAATTCATCCATTTAGAGACGGTTTAAATGTGGCGGCTGCTCATAAAATAAAGCACGAGAGGTTCATCAGCAGCTGTTGCAGAAGACTGAAGAGTTTATTCTGTAATAAACACCGGCTGGATGTACATTATGATGGTTATTACACCACTACTAAACTATTACACACTAAATACTGAGCTGAGCTGCAAGCATTCACTAACCCTTTCATTAAATGTAAATAATATTAATGATAATAATTATTATTATTATTATTATTAATTTGTCTTCATTTGTATAATTATGCATAATTAATAATTTCAAGTTAAGTCAAAACAACAGTTTCAATTTACCGCAGGATTTACTCAGGATGTTGTTAAACAATCATTCGCTCTTTGTGATACACAAGATTAAATTATTAAAATAATAAACAAATATTATATTTATAATAATTCAATAATAGAGGGCAGAAAGTGTGTGTGTGTGTGTGTGTGTGTGTGTGTGTGTGATGAATTCACCGTCAGGTCTGGTCTGGTCAGGATAATTGGCTGCTGATGGTCCAGACTAATGATCTCGCCTCAAAATGTCGCTCGCTATAAATATTTAATTTAAAAGATGGCAGAGTTCAAAGAGAAACGTCCAGCGGTGATGACGGCAGACAGAGAGAGAGAGAGAGAGAGAGAGAGACAGAGAGAGAGAGCTCGACTGAGATGATTCTGTAGGCGAGTGCATCTGCAGAAAGAAAAACAACCATCTACAGGGGGCAGCAGTGGCTCAGTGGTTAGCATGAAGGTCACTGGTTTGAGTCTCGGCTGGGTCAGTTGGTGTTTCTGTGTGGAGTTTGCATGTTCTCCCCGTGTTGGTGTGGGTTTCCTCCGGGTGCTCTGGTTTCCCCCACAGTCCAAACACATGCGCTATAGGGGAACTGATCAACTACACTGGCCGTAGTGTATGAGTGTGTGTGTGTGTGAATGAGTGTGTATGGGTGTTTTCCAGTGCTGGGTTGCAGCCAGAAGTGCATCCGCTGTGTAAAACATGCAGGAATAGTTAGTAGTTCATTCCGCTGTGGCAACCCCTGATGAATAAAGGAACTAAGCTGAAGGAAAATCAATGTTCAGGTGTGAAATTTAAAATCAATTCAATAATTCATTCATTCATTCTCTTTCCTGCTGGGTCCCTACATTAATCTGGGGTTTCCAGTGATCTCATTGCAATATCGATGCTGAAACCATATATTGTGCAGTGCTACATCAGACCTTGGTTATCCTGCTCAAGAGTGGGCGGAGATAACTTACTTTGAGTGGGCGGGGAGAACCAGCTCGTTTGCATTTAAAGGCACTGGCTACAAAAACAGCTCCACTTTCCTCTGAGCCCAAAAGGGAGGATTTCAGCAGGGTTTAAGACATGATCTGATGAGTGTTTTGAGCTGAAACTTCACACACACATTCTGGGGACACCAAATCTTGTATAAAGGCCAAAACTGTAGCGCTTTTAATCAGCCTGTCTCTTAATAACACTCCGGCTCTGACAGACTGGTTTCTGAAAGCCAGTTATTGAATGCTTTAATGAGCGCTGGACTCTGGAAGGGATTTGACCAGCTCAGCTTCTGGCCGGCCCAAATCCATATCCATCAGCTGAATAATAAAGCATAACTCACACACACACACACACACGGCCTTTTAGTTAATTAACTGAGCCTGACGTTCATTATCAGAACTCTCAGATCAGCATAATCTCACAGATCCAGCAGAAAGAAATGAACAGAACATCTGCGACGCGCACACACACACACACACACACACACACACACAGAGGTTCACCTGCTGTGCCCTGAGGTCCTAAAAACTCCTCACACTGAGAGCTGTTACTGTGCTGCTGACGGCTGATTGGTGGATAATTCAATTGTGCATCTTTCAGCCAATCAGCTTGCAAGGTATCTGGTTGCCATAACAACAACTAAAAATAAGTACACAAGCAAAATATGCGTTAAACAAAACCAATGAAAACATACTATACTGCACGCATGTTAATTATAACACAACACTGACAGTATATTGTTTTTGATGACGCATGGTTTAAAAATAAAAATAATATTAAATAAAAAAAAACTAACAAATATGGAGCTATGGAAAATATTATAACTTTCTAGATGTATTGGACTCATTTGGTATGAAATTAATAAATGTATTATTCTATAAAGATCTTTTAAAAAATAGACAATTATTTGGAACAGCAGATAGTTTTCATTTTGTGGAGTTATTTCACTAAATATACACTCACCGGCCACTTTATTAGGTACACCAGTCCAACTGCTTGTTATGCAAATTTCTAATCAGCCAATCACATGGCAACGACTCAAAACAGGAACATGTGGCTACAATTCACACAGACTCACCAAAACTGGACAATAGAAGATTGGAGAAACGTTGCTGCTCTGAGTCTCCATTTCTGCTCACACATTCAGATGCTCGGCTCACAATCTGGCCTCAACAACATGAAAGCATGGATCATCCTGCCTTGTATCAGCGGTTCAGGCTGGTGGTGGTGGTGTAATGGTGTGGGGGAGATTTTCTTTGGGTCCATTAGTACCAATTGAGCATCAACGCCACAGCCTACCTGAGTATTGCTGCTGACCATGTCCATCCCTTTATGAGCACAGTGTCTCCATCTTCTGATGGCTACTTCCAGCAGGATAACGCAGCATGTCATAAAGCTCAATCATCTCAGACTGGTGTCTTGAACATGACGATGAGTTCACTGTACTCAAATGGCCTCCACAGTCACCAGAGCTCAATCCAATAGAGCAGCTTTGGGATGTGGTGGAACGGGAGATTGGCATCATGGATGTGCAGCCGACAAATCTGCAGCAACTGTGTGATGCTATCATGACAATATGGAGCAAAATCTCTGAGCAATATTTCCAGCAGCTTGCTGAATCTACAACACCAGGGGTTAAGGCAGATCTGAAGACAAAAGGGGAACAACCCAGTACTAGAGAGGTGTACCTAATAAAGTGGCCAGTAAGTGTGTATTTGTAACTGAAGCTAAAATACTGCTTTTGTGTTGTCTAAAACATTAAATCTGAATATGAAATCTACTGAAATCTGAAATAAAGACATTTTTGTCATTTTGGTAACATTTATTATTTTTAATTAAAGAAAAAATGAGTAATC